>NC_133620.1:393054970-393222607 GCF_048593235.1 Sminthopsis crassicaudata | reverse complement strand
GTTTGCTTTACTCAGTTTCAGATCATTCACATCCTTCCAGGCTTTTCTAAAATCAGATTGTTCATCATTTTTTATAGAATAATAATATTCCATTACTTCCATAATACACTAACTTGTTCAGCCATTCCCCAACTGATGGGTATCTACTTATTTTTCAGTTCTTTGCCACCATAAAAAAGCTGCTACAAACATGTTTGAACAAATGGGTCCTTTTTCACTCTTTTATGATCTCTTTTGGATACAGACCCAGTAGTAACACTTTTAGTTCAAAGACCATGAACAATTTTATAGCCAAATAGCTCTCCAGAATGATTGGATCAATTCACAACCATGCATTAGTATCCCAGTTTTCCTCTTATCCTGTCAAACATTTTTCATTTATTTTTTCCCCTGTCATCTTAACCTATCTGCCAGCTGTGCTGCTGTGTCTAAGAGTTATTTTAATTTTCATTTCTCTACTCAGTAGTGATTTAGAGCATTTTTTCATATTACTATAGAAGCTTTAACTTCATCATTTGAAAATTGTCTATTCATATCCTTTGACCCTTTATCAATTGGGGAATGACTTGTATTCTTATAAATTTGACTCACTTTTCTATATATTTTAGAAATGAGGCCTTTATCAGAAATTGGCTATAAAAATTTCCCCCCAGCTTTCTACTTCCTTTCTAATCTTGGATACATTAGTTTTGTTCGTATAAAACCTTTTTAATTTAATGAAATCAAAATTATTCATTTATTGAAACATATTATTCCTAGAATCATGTCTGACTCTCTTTGACACTGTAAATTCTTTCATTCCTCAGATTACCTAAAATGTTTTGTTTTGCTATTAAAGTTTGAAGTATAATATTGACAAATTATTCTTTTTTGTGCTCCATTCATATATATATATATACATATATACATATATATATATATATATATATATTTCAGATATTTAATACCATTTATTCCTGTGGTAGTAGAGTAAAAAAAATATGTAGTAGCTGGCCTTAAGGTAGCAGTTTATAGTTTGTAAGAATTTTTACATATGTTATCTCATTTGATCGTCACAACAACCTATATTCCTTTCCATTTTATTTTGAGGAAACTGAGGCTGAGAGAAGTTAAATGACTTGCCCAGGGCCACACAGCTTAAAAGTATCTGAGACAGAATTTGAACTTAGACCTTCTTGACTCCAAATCCAATATATATTCACAAACTCAATAAATCCTCTTGGATTGACAATATTTTCTTTGTCTTTTCCAATAATAATAACATTTCTTCCATTTTCATATATCCACTTCTACTGTCTCTGTATTAATAACTAAGAAAACATAGGTATCTCTCATACTCCAAACAACATTCCTTTGCCTCCTTTCCATTTGTTGTTGTTGCTCAATCATTTTTTCAGTATTGTCCAGCTACTCATGACCTCATTTGGAGTTTTCTCAGGACACAAAATGGACTAGGTTGTCATTTCTTTCTTCAGCTCATTTTGCAGATGAGGAAACTTAGGTAAATAAGGTTAAATAACTTTCCTGGGGTCAAAAAACTGGTATTTGAGGCCAGATTTGAACTTAGGAAGATGTGTTCAGTATCCACTGAGCCACTCTAGCTTCTCCCTTTCCCATTGATCTCATTTTTCTCTCCCCAATGGGATCCTTAAATTATACTGCAAGTTAAAGCTTTTGAAACCAGGCCTTCACAGCATACTGCAGTCTCACCTCCCTTCCACAAGCTTTTATGGATTGTCTTTCCCCATTACAAATAAAAGCTTTGAAAGCAGTTACTTGCTAGTATCTGTTCCCCATTGCTTACCACCCTGCTGGGCACATAATAACAACTGAATAAATGTTTTATCATTATCTTTTCTGTGTTTAGAAATTATTACTTTATGTATCAAGTACCAGAATGTTGGCTCAATTCATTTGACCAGCGGAAACCCAGAAGTATTCATTTGTGGTCATCTCTATATGTCATGACTCTGATTAATCTGATTTTTCTTCTCAAATGTAGACAACTTATTTAGTTGTCTGTAGCATTAGAACTAACTTATCCCTGTTAGTCATTTTCCAGAAATCAGCTAGCAAGTGGCAGAGCTAGGAACAGTAATCCTGGCTCTCATCCTTACTGCTTTAATCAAATCCTCTTGGACAAATACTGAAGCTACAGTGTTGTATTGTGCGTCATTCAGAGAGTCTTTAGATCAGCTACTGAAGCATCTATGGGATAATGTAGGTGTCTGTTATCAGCTCTGCTCTTCATTTCACTATGAAAATTGCCACAACTAATTATCTTCTGAAAGGTGAATACCACCCAGGAGGAGCTAAATAAGATCACGGATAATGCCATGTTTCCCTAGTTAGCTGCTATTTATACCAAACTTGTTGCAGTACGCAATCATGCCTAGTATAGTACATTTGAGTATCAATGCCATGAAATCAGGGAGTTTGGGGTTGGGTTGTCACTAAGAGTATGCTATTCCCTTTAGACGGAATTATTCAATTTAGCAGTAAATGAATCAGCACATTGATGTAAATGGATGGCAAATAAGACCCAAGGTTCCTAGGTAATTGAATAATCATGGATTTTGTTCTTGTTGAGATGCTTTGACAGTCATCTTGAAGGGTCAAAATATTATATTTCTTCATCTTTCCATGTCTTTACACTAGAAGCCTGCTGTCCCAATGTGAAAAACAGGTTCTAAAGCAGATGTGGGGAATCTCCTTTCCAAAAGTTTGACTCCATCCAAAAGTCTATAAACCACAAAGCCATGACTTCCTGCCTGTGAAACTTTTTCAAAAAAGAAAAAAAAAAAAGATGATAAGTTGTTTTTGTATGTGTATGGGGGGAGAGGAGGTTGCTTAAAATTTTTAACTTTTTTTGAAAAGTGCAGTAGACTAATATATAAGACAGTTATGGATATAAGCACTGGCTTGCCTGTCTATGACTGAAACAAAATAGGGTAAGCTAATGAAAATCAGGCTTATTAGAAATTTAAAAGATTCTGCCTTTACTTGCCGGAACCATTTTATTTATTTTCCATGAGAATTGAGCATTTGTGGGAGAATAATTGGATTTGTACTGCCTTTTAGTTTGTCTTCCTGGCTTCAAACTCTTCCCAGTTCATTCCACTTTATATGCATCACTGCACTGCTCAAAAAAACCTTCAAAAGACAGGCCACATTGCCAACAGGAAAAACCACAAATGCCTTAGCCTGGAATTCAAGACCACTCCCCATTTCCCCATTGCCACAGCAATATCCCTATTTCTTTGTCTCTTATCCTATTGGAAACTTCTAGCTAAAGTAATCTACCTATTATTTCCTGAATACACTGTTTCCTGCACTATTTTTCTCCTCCCCTTCTTAAATTTTTTAAACTTAAGTTCTATTGCTCATTCAAGAATCTGCCTGAATCTCACTTCCTCCATGAAATCTTCCACAATGTTATGCCCCTAGTGATCTTTTCACATTTGTCTTTGAGACTTTGAGCAAAAAGCTTGTTGTTCAGTTGTTTTAGTCATTTATGATTCTTTGTGATCCCAATTGGGGAAACATACTGTTTGTCCTTTTCCAGTTCATTTTTACAGATGAGGAAACTAAGGCAAACAGGGTTACTAGTAAGTGTCTTAGGTTGGATTTATACTCAGATCTTCCTGACTTCAGACCCAGTGCTCTATCCACTGTACCACCTATGCCTTATAGCATAACATACCTGAACATCATTTACTTCATTTATTAAAATAAAAAGTCCCTTTCTCTTTACCACCCTGCCTAGAGTCCATTTATATAATCTTATGATCTTTACCTACTTTCACCTTTCTCAGTATATATTGAATATAAAGAATTATCATTCAGCCTTGGCTATCTTGTGTTCCTAATTACATTAAAAATACCTAGTTCCTGTTCCTTCAACTAGATTTTAAGGGCAGTAGCTTTTAAATACAGCCCTCCTTGTATCACCATTCAGTGGGAGAAGGGATGGTATAGAATTTTTGGATGAGGTTCAATAGAAGGAGAAATATAAATGATACTATTGTAGCAATACCACCTTTTCTGAAGAAAGAAATGATTGTTTATTTCCATGTGCAGCTTGCAATACACAGAAGTATAAGCAAAGTGTGGGAATTCAAGTACCTAGACATCTTTTAGGATTCTCTCAAACAAATGTTGAACAGATGAAACATTTTTGATTGACATGATTATAATTTCATTCTCCAAAAGCTAGAGGAAGCAAAAAGAAGAAATAATCTTGTAGATGAATTTGTCAAAATAGGATTTATAGGGTACTTAAGAAGAATGAAGTCATTGTTGGAAGAGCTTGTTATAGATATATAAGGGAAAATCAGTCATAGTTTGACTTATAATTTAGATTTTTAAAGCATTAAACTGTTGACAGGAAAACCTTTCTATTAATTGAGTTCTTAAAAATTACAATAGGCTGCTTTGAGAGTTCAATCTTAGAGTTCAATCAGAGATTAGACCACCATTTGTAAGTTATATTGTAATGAGGGTTATTTTTGCATATGGCTTGAACTAACTGGTTTACCAAGGCCCCTTCCAAGTTTCAAATTATCTGATTCTTTAATTCTTAAGAAATCAGAGAAAACAGAAATCTCACAATCTAAGAGTTTATAGGGAAAGTCATGTCAAGAAAGGTAATGCTCTGAAGAGCAGTATTCTGATAATAACAATGATTATTCTGATCATGATGAGGAGGATAATGATTTCCATGAGAAAGCAGAGCAAGAGCTGTTTAAAGAGACCTTGTGGTTTACTCACATTTGGAAAAGACATAAACAGTTAATTTAAAAATAGGTGATAATAATAGTTCAGTTCTATAAGAACAATAATGATAGTGGGAAATGAGGAGAATGAACTAAACCTAATGGTGAATCTTAAGAATATTTATTTTTAAAGTTATGGGGGACAAGCTTACAAAACAAACAAACAAACAAAAAAAAAAAAACAGAAAAACAGGAAAGACCTATCCTCCATTGGAAGGAATGGGATATTAATAATGGATGATGCCTGGAACTTGATATTTTTGTATTGAGGAGGAAAATGGGGGCCGCTAAAGTAATTAAATGTTAAGACAAGTGAAGAGATGTTGAAAGCATTAACTTTTCTTAAATGATTTTAAGTAACTAGGCCTAAAAGAACAGAATACTAAATAAATATTGAAAAATGTGTTTGCCAACTCAGTAATATTTCAACAATTTTACAAAAGTGACATAAGTGACATAAGATTAGATGGGAGCTGATTATCAAAAATAGTAAATCATAAATGAGAGAATGTTTAAATACAATTCCTAGTAAAATTCTAAATTTTTAAAAAAAGTAATACTATATGATCATTTAGAAAGGAAAACAATGATTAGAAAACATCAGCATGGGTTATCAAAAAAAGACAATTCCAATCTGACTTTATTTCAGAGCTACTGGACTTACAGTTTAGGAGAAAACTGTAGATATATATCTGCATCAGAGCAAATCATTTGACAGCATTTCACTCAATGTCCTTATAGACAATTGAAGAGATTTTAAACTGGATGATAATATAAAGAAGACATTTGATTTGAATGGTCATACTCAAAGAGAAATCATTCATCAATCTATGTCAAATTGGTGACCAGTTCCTAATATAACGCCCCTTTGCTATGTGTTCTGCAATACTTTGTCTTTGTTGGCTTTTATAAATACATGGATGGCATCTATCACATTTGAACATGTCCTGATGCTTAAAGTTATAGTCATAAAGAAAACTGACAGAATCAGCATCCAAAAATTTCTTCTTAGCCTAGAATTATGTATTACATTTAACAAGAGGACATTATGTAATGCCAGAGAAACTGAGCAAGATAGAGATTAGAGAGTATTTAATAATTTATTTAATGGAAAGATTTATTGAGACCAAATGGATCCATGGTTTGGTCCCAGGGCTGTATGAGACTATCATCTCTAAGAATTCAGCCTTGAATGTCCAATACAAGATTCTTTTATAGGGTAACAAGAACAATGACATAATGGGGGAGGTACCTGGATGGGGATAACCTAATGGGGGGAGGAACCTAGAATGAGGATGACATAATGGAGGCAGGCATAATGGAGGGAGATACTGGAGAAGCTCCTGATATTCTAATGATGTCTAAAATGGATAAAGACCTTTATGTCATCAAATATTAAGAGGGAATGACTATAGCCTAAGGTCTAAGATATAAGACCTTTATCCTAACATTAAGAGGGAATGGTTATAACCTGAGGCAGAGTAACTAAATAGGATAATTAGGGAAACTGCGTCATGACATTAAAAGAGAACTGTGGCACAACAATTAAGAATAAATAAAAAAGTCCTACAACAGTTTTTGGGGTTTTTTAATTTTTTTTATTTTTTAAGTTCATTTATTTAAAACTAAATCCAAAATAATAAAAAGCAAATTAGAAAAAGTGAAATAAAAAAAATTTAAAAAAAGAAACCATTTTCATGTGCCCAGCAGAACATCAGGGAATATTCAAAATATTAAAAAATAAATTTCCATTTCAAGAAAGCATATATATTAATAAACTGTCCATTCATTCATTATTGTTCATCTTTGCTTTGCTTCCTTGTAGATTATTCTTTTGTTCTCTGCCATGAAAGTTTTACTTCTTTCTTTTTTTCCCCTTTCATCCCCACTACCTCCCTCAAACCTGTTACAGTTAAGCATAGATATATTTATATACACACATATAGATACATATATTTTACATATATATTCACACATATCTATATACGTACACTTACATTCATACAATGTAAATGCATATATACACAACCATATTTACACATATGGAGACATGCATCTAAAACAATATTAATATGACTTACATTTAATGAAGATTTCTCTCATGTTGGAACCTTTAAGTTTGACTTCAATTGAATATTTAAGTTTGACTCAGTATTCCAGATCCTTGTTTTTGTGTTTGTGTATATCTATTATTTCCTATCCCTGCTAACTCTTCTACTTTAGTTCTACTCCTTCCCTTGTTATTACTTAACTTCCCCCACCTATGGATCCCTCCCTTATTTTCTCTCCCATGGTTTTTCTCTCTCTTTATCACATCAACATTAATCTACATATTTTACTCCATTCCCTTTAATCTAAACTCCCTCCTGTATCCTACCTTTCCCTTCCTCTTCATCCCTTTCCCATTAATCTAGACACCTTGTCCTACTGCCTTAAATCTAAATATTCTGCTAGGCCCCACCTTATCCTATTCCTCCTCTCCCCATTTATTTATATATATATATATGTATGTATTGTTCTCTATTTAAGTCATTCCTGCTGTAAGTTAAGTAGGTTTTCAGAACTACTAGTCCCCTTCCCCTATCTCATACCTCTGTGCCAATTTTCCCCCTCATTTCATATGTATATAATTACTCTTTTTACCTTTTAGACACTTTTGTTTTTTTAGAGTCAGATTATATTCATTTCTACCCCAATCTTTTTTAAAACACTCAATAACTAATGTTAATCTTAGACATACGATTTATATTTCCATGTATAAAACATGAACAGTCTGTTCATGTTGAGTCCCTCCAAAGTGGTCTTTGATATTGGCCCTTAAAAGTTAAATTTTCTATTGAGTTCAGGTTTGGTTGAGACAAAATCCTGAAAATCTGAAAGTTCATTGAATCCCCATTTTTTTAATCCATTAAATATTATGCTTAGTTTTGCTATATATGATATTTTTGTCACAGGCTTAATTCCTTTGATGTTGATATATAATATTCCAGGACCTGCAGTTTTTTATTATAGCTATTAATAATCCTATACAATTCTAATTGTAGTTCTAATATATTTGATTTTTTTTATTTCTTGTAAAATTTTTTTCTTTGGTCTTGAGAGTTTTGAAATTTAGCAACAATGTTCTTATGTGATTTACTTATAGAATCTTTTTGAGGAAAGTTTCTATGATTAGGTTCCTTCTCCTTTGCCTGCTCATTTTTTTAAATGAGAATTTCTTATTGTAACCACCTTTAATCCTGGGAATGCAAGAGGGGGTAGGGAAAACAGAGAGGGAAAGGTTGGTACCCTCTTGCTTCACTTCAGCTCTCTCCTCTGATCTGGAACTCCGAAACTTAAAATCCTTTCTCCTGCAAGTTCCAGCAACCAAGAGCTTCCCTGCCCCACTGCTTCTGCACTTACTGGATGTGCTTCAATTTTCTCACCCGGGGCTGCATCTCAGCAGCACAGCTGCATCTGACTTTTTTTTTTTTTTTTTTTAATCAGGAGAGGTTCCCTCAGTCTTCTCAGACTCAGACTTCCATTCCCTAAGTTGTCTGGAAGGTGAAACTGCATGTGGTTGGGGCTGAGGCTACTTATGAACCTGTATCCCCAGCTTTCCCTGATTGCCCTTTCTGTAGAGCTAGTCTGAAGGTGTTTACTGCTCACACTGATGAAATCTTGCTTCTGGGGAATTTCTTTCACCTAGGGTCTTGGAGGATCCAAGTTCTGTCCCAAATCTTAGTTGTTTTTCAGTCTTTGTTTACCCTGAGTTTCAATTTTGTTTTGTATGTGGGGAAAATCTGGAGAACTTGGAATTTTCTGACCTACTCTGCCACCTTCCTAAAATCCCCCCTTACAATAGTATTTTAAAAATCAACTTCACAAGTATTAGATAGTAAAGTATGGTTTAATAATGATTCAAGTAGAGATGATCTCATGTTTTTAGTAGATTCCAAAATCAATATGAGTAACATGGCAATTCATTCCCCAAACCTCAGAATTAGCAGAAGCACACTATCCATAAGTGACTTGATACAATTCTGAACTCTGATAGTCCAGCTATATGAGTTATTTTAATTTCAGTTTTGGATAGGAAATTGTCAAGCTAGAATGTGTCCAAAATTGGTTAGAAATGGGTAACTCTTTTATAGAAAGATTCGTTGATAAAAATGGATGTCTCTAGAGAAGAAAAGATTTAGAAGATGTTATAACCACCATCAAATATCTAAGTTTATATGAGGAAGAGGAATTAGATTTAGCATTAGAGAATAGAAAAATGAGAAGATCAATCCATTTTTTCAATATAAAGAGAAAAAAATAAGAGCTTTGAAAAATGTATTTGGAGTATTTTTTGTTGGAGTGGACTATTTTCTAATTACTCCAAAGAAGGAGAAAGAACATGCTTCTAACCATTGAATTTATGACAGAGGAGAAAATCATAGCTAATGATTTAGAGTGAATGTTTGCTTTACTGTAATTTGCTTATTTGCTTTGTTAAAGATTAACATTAAAATATCACTTGATAAAAATACATATGCCTAGCTTTGTCATTATATACAAGAAAAATATGTAATACATGAACCTATGAGCTTGGATCAGAGAACTTAATGTAGTATATACTAATAAGTATGTTCTCAAATATTTTTGTAGAAGTTTATCATTATTCTCTTGCTATTATCTGCAAGTTAAAAGTTTGTAAGATTTGTATATGAGACAAAATCTGTTAAAATTCTTCAATACCTAATCCTATTTGGTGGAACAAACACATTTTCCTTAAGCCATTATTTTTCTAGCTGGGAGATTCTCATGAGGCAGCAGTATGTGTGATTACACAGAGAAAATATTTTCAAGAGAATTTCTTTTCAAGAAAGGATTTAAAAAGATGACTCCTTAAATCCTGTCTAACACTGAGATGATCTAAACTGAATTTGACTAAGTTTTTAGTCCTCAGAGGTAAATATTATATCTAGTGCCTCTTTTTTTTTCATTCTTAGCATGCATCTTAACATATTATATATTGTAGATATAATAATTTTTAGTTGATTAGATTATGTAAAAACTTTGAGAAGTTGGATGTCAAAATGATTTAAAGTCTGGAAGCCATTATACATGTGAAAATATGGGGAGAAACAAAAAGGAAGAACAGAAGAAACTAGCAGGTGTCTTTAGGAATTAAACTCATGTAAGGGAAATTAAATTGTGATACATATGACTTTTTGTAGTGTCCTTTTAAGACTCATATAAAATGCCTGCTAAGAGGTTGCATGATATAAAAAATAGAATCTGAATGACATAGAGTATAATGGCATAGGTTGTAGGATTAGATCTGTCACATACTAGTTTGTGACCCTGGGGAATCCATTTCTGTTAGTGTACCACGTAATTCTCTAAGGATGTAAGCTACATAGCAGTTGACAGAGAAATAACAAATTGTCTACTGATGCATTATTTGACAACTATTTTTATATATTTCATTATTATTGCTCTCTGTTGTGATATTGAAATGTGGAAGATCTGATCAAGTTACTCCTCTGATCAAAAGTTTTCAGTAGAATCTATAGTTTACTGATAAATTCAAACTCTTTTATCTGGTATTCAAAGGCTTCTTTTATCTTTCACCTTATTTGATATTATATTGTCTGCACTATACAGTAAAGGAGTAACTAATGGCTCAATGGATAGAGAGTAGTGAACCTGAAAATTAGGAAGACCTAAGTTCATACCCAGCTTCAGACACTTCCTAGCTTTGTGATTCTGGGTAAATCACTTGACCTCTGACAAAATGTATACATTGAATCCACTGAAGAAGGAAGAGGCAAACCATTGCAGGATTTTTGCTAAGAAAATCTCAAATTGGGTCACAAAATGGTGAACATGACTGAAATGACAGAATAGCAATAGAATATATTGCTTTAAGAGTATGTAAATTCATTGATTTGATTTTCTCCAACTTAGCAGACAATCTTTTAGAGTTATGGTGGCCAAGTGATTCATCATCCCATATTCATCCTTTCAAATTTTAGTTATAGTAGATAACTCAGATGAAAAACAGCCATTTTTAGGCACAGTCTCCAAACTCTTTGTTTGATATGGCCTGCCAGATGTTGTGTTCTGTGATCATACTCTTTAAAAAGCTAATATATATTCCTGCCACAATCATATACTGTGTGCTCCAGCCAAATGGGCCTATTCCCCAAATTCTGTTTCTGAACATCTCCTTGTTCATCACATTCATAACATCATAAGGGCATGATGAAGTTGTATTAATGATTTGATTGACCTAACTCTCAACTATTAGCGCCAATCTGGGAATGAAACATCCATATTCTCTATTAATGATCAATTCAAAGTATATTAGATGCAAGATTGAGTGCAGGGACAGATGTTCTATTTGCTATGTGATCATCCCTTTATTGTAAGAATAAGCATACCATTCAAGAATGAAAACCCTGCCTAAGTGGATCCAAGGAGCAACTATATACACAAGGGCTTTTTCTAAAACTGACAATGTAAATCAGCATAAATACCATTAGTCAATTCACAGCATTAAAATATATAGACCGGAGGCAGCTAGATGGCACAGTTGATAAAGCACCAGCCCTGAAATCAGGAGGACCTGAGTTCAAATCTGATATCAGATACTTAACACTTCTTAGCTGTGTGATCCTGGGCAAGTCACTTAACTTCAATTGCCTCAGCAAAAAAAAAAAAAAGGAGAAAAAAAAAAAAGAAAAGAAATATATAGCCCAATTGCAATTATGCATTCGGCAAGTGTCAAATATTGGTCAATCACAATAGAAAAATTGGGCATTTTCTGAATAGACTTGAAGGAGTGAGCTCCAGAGCTCTCTTATTCATCCATTAAACATATATGAAGCTCTTATCAAGTTCCAAGCACTGTGGTAAGGGTTGAATATACATACACACACACACACACACACACACACACACACACACACACACACACAAAGCAAAGCAAAGCAAAGCAAAGTATTTTCTCAGAATAGAAACAGTCAGTATGTGGCATTTGAGCTGGTCCATGAAGGAAGCTAGACTTTCTAGCATGGAGGTGATGAAGGAATACCTTCCAGAGGTGGTTGACAAACTGTGTTAAACAATGCAAATGGGGTTGGAATGACAAATAGGCCAGTTGGTGGCATATAGAATGTGTGTAGGAAATTTATGTGAGGTTGTCTTTAGACTACCAGATAGGTTTGCATAATGTCCTAATGATAATTAGGAGCTATTGGACCTTTTGAGCAGAGAAATGGTCAGATTCATGATTGATGAATGACACTTTGCATTGCAATAGAGAGTGAATTGGACAGGAGACATTGGACTCTGGGGCCAATTAGAAGAGCATTTCATCAGTCCAGGCAGGAGACTGTGAGAGCTTGAACTAGGGTGGTAGATATGTAAGTGGAAAGAAGGGGATAGATGGGAGAGTAATAAAAGAGGTAGAATTGACAGGAGTTGGATCCAATTGGATTTTAAGTCATTTAGATGGCATAGAGCATAAAGAATTGAGTCAGCAGGCTAAAAGTTCAACTCTTTCCTTATGTACTTACTGATCATGTTTCTGTGGTCAAATTACATGAATATAGGATCACAGTTCTAGACCTGTAAGGTACTTGAGCTCCTCAAGTATCATCAAGTGTCATTTCCTCATTTTGTAGATAAGTACTAATGCTTTGGGAAATTAAGTGACTAACCAGTTTAAGGAAAGAAGAATTCTGTTTTGGATTATTAGAAATGTCTAAAGGGCACAAGATGATATGGATCATGGACTTAGAAGAAAGATTGAATCTTGATTTATAGACTTGTAAACAAGTTTCAGAATATAAGGTAAGACTAGATGTATGAATATTACAAGTCTGGGAAACAATCTCTTGAACCATTAATCAACTGAATTGATAAATCTTTTGAAAAAGACAAATCTGCAAGACTTCCATGATCCATGGTTGTAACATGCACTCCTGGCAGTTACAGTTACTAGTCTGCCCTAGGCCCAACAGAGTACCTTTGACCACTGACCTTTGCAGTGCCAACTCTACCTGGCTCGTCTCCTCTGAGGCCTTCAAAGGTCTCTGGCCACTATTTCTTGAATCTATAGTTTAATAACCGGTAGCACGCTCAAGAACAGCCACATGTAAAACTTAAAAGCCTTTATAATACCTACTCACATAATACCCTGACTTAATGCCTGACTTGTTAGCTCCCTAGTGAACATCTGCTCTGAAGACCCATGTGTTCACTACCAAACTTCTTAACTCTCGGCTATCCATCAGCTTGGCTCAGCTACCCCAGGTTAGAGAGCCAGGTAAAAGAGAGCGACTGCTGTCTGCAGTGGGCTTATAAAGGGCCTGTGAGGTCACACACACACACAGCCAACCAGCGAGAGTTGTCACCCATTACAAAGCTATCTCAATATGGCCAGGATCCCACCCACAGGGAAGTCCTATATCCACAGAGATTACTTCTGGACCACTCAATCTCCTGTTGTGCTGTGGCGCTGCCCATTTAAAGGACCCTTACACATGGTCCTCTAGAGACTTTTCTTCTTGGTTATTTGAAGCACAAACCTGTTCTTTTATTCACATTGTTTCTATGACTAGAAAGTTCTTCTTAATTTTATTTAGGTATTGAATTATGGGAAAGTTCAAATTAAAGGTTACTTCTCCATGAGAACGTACTCAAATCCCCTATCAAATTCTCCCTAAGAATACCTACAGCACTTTTCATGGTAAATATTTTTTTTCTAGATTTATAGGGAGAATCTTTTTTTTTTTTTTTTTTAATTGTAGTAAGTTTGTTTGTTTATTTATTATTTATTTATTTTTTGCTGAGTCAATTGAGGCTAAGTGACTTGCCCAGGGTCACATAGTCAGAAAGTGTCGAATGTCTGAAACCATATTTGAACTCAGGTCATCCTGACTTCAGGGCTGGTACTCTATCCACTGCACCACCTAGCTGCCCCTGTAAGTTTATTTTCAATACACATTTTTTAATGAATCATGTTGAAAAAAAAAATCAGAGCAAAAGGAAAATACATGGGAGATATAAAAAAAAAAAAACAGAAAAAATAAGTGAACATAGCATGTGCTGATTTACATTCAGTCTCCTTAGATCTTTTTTCTGGATGCAGATGACATTTAAAAAAATTTTTTTTTACTAATTTTATAATTATAACATTTTTTGACAGTACATATGCAAAGGTAATTTTTTACAACATTATCCCTTGTATTCCCTTCTGGTCCAAATTTTTCCCTCCTTCCCTCTACCCCCTCCCTAGATGGCAGGCTTTCCCATTCATATTAAATATGTTATAGTATAACCTAGATACAATATATATGTGCAGAACCAAATGGTGTTGTTGTTGTTGTTGTTGTTGTTGTTGTTGTTGTTGTTGTTGTTGTTGTTGCAAAGGAAGAATTGGATTCGGAAGGCAAAAATAACCTGGGAAGAAAAACAAAAAATGCTAACAGTTTACACTCATTTCCCAGTGTTCTTTCTCTGGGTGAAGGTGATTCTGTCCATCATTGTTCAATTTGAATTGGATTAGCTCTTCTATATGTTGAAAATAGCCATTTCCATCAGAATACATCCTCATATAGTATCATTGTTGAAGTGTATAATGATCTCCTAGTTCTGCTCATTTCACTCAGCATCAGTTCATGTAAGTCTCTCCAGGCCTTTCTAAAATTAGCTTGTTCATCATTTTTAATAGAACAATTATATTCCATTACCTTTGTGTACCATAGTTTGTTCAGTCTTCCCAAATTGATGGGTATCTATCCTTTTCTAGTTCTTTGCTATCACAAAAATAACTGCTACAAACATTTTTTCCCATCTGGGTCCTTTTCCTTTCTTTATGATTTCCATGGGATACAGATCCAATAATAACAGTGTTGGGTCAAAGAGTATACACAGTTTTATAGCACTTTGGGCATAGTTCCAGATTGTCCAAGAGAATGTTTGGATCATTTCACAACTCCACCAACAATACATTAGTGAAAATCCCTTCCAACATTTATCATTATCTTCTCCTGTCACCTTAGCCAATCCAAGAGGTATGAGGTGGTACCTCAGACTTGTTTTAATTTGCATTTCTCTAATCAGTAGTGATTTAGAGCATTTTTTCGTATGACTATA
The DNA here is from genome assembly GCF_048593235.1 of Sminthopsis crassicaudata. Taxonomy (NCBI): domain Eukaryota; kingdom Metazoa; phylum Chordata; class Mammalia; order Dasyuromorphia; family Dasyuridae; genus Sminthopsis; species Sminthopsis crassicaudata. The sequence continues at coordinate 393,207,698 of NC_133620.1, read as the reverse complement.
TAAATTGAAAATTGTCTGTTTATATCCTTTGACCATTTATCAATTGAGGAATGACTTGGATTATTATAGATTTGACACACTTCTTTATATATTTTAGAAATGAGACTTTTCAGGGCAGCTAGGTGGCCCAATGAATAGAGCACCAGTCTTGAATTCAAGAGGACGCAAGTTCAAATCTGGTCTTAGACACTTAACACTTCCTAGCTGTGTGACCCTGGGCAAGTCACTTAACCCCAGCCTCAAAAAACAAAAACAACAACAACAAAAATGAGACTTTTATAAGAAATACTGTCTATAAAGATTTACCCCCAGTTTTGTATTTCTCTTTTAATCTTGTTTATATTAGTTTTGTATGTACAAAAACTTTTTAATTTAATGTAATCAGAGTTGTCCATTTTGCCTTTCATAATGTTCTCTAGTCTTTCTTTGGTCATAAATTCCTGCCTTTTCCAACAATTTGATAAATAAATTATTTCTTATTCTTCTAATTTGTTTATGTACCATCCTTTATGCCCAAATCATATATCCATTTTGAACTTATTTTGGTATGAAATGTGAGATGTCTATGTAGATTTTCTCACATTATTTTCCAATTTTCCCAGCAAATAATGAGTTCATATTCCAGAAGATGAAATTTGGAGGTTCATCAAATACTAGATAGGCCTTGCTTATTGTGTCATATGTATCTTATCAATTCTACTGATCCACCACTCTATTTCTTAGCCAGTACCAAATGATTTTGATTACTTCTGCTTTATAATAGAGTTTTAGTTTTGTTACTGCTAAGCCACCATTCTTTGTAATTATTTTCTTTATTTTTTGATATTCTTGACCTTTTATTCTTCCAGAGGAATTTTGTTACTATTTTTTTCTAGTTCTATAAAATAATGCTTTGGCAGTTTGATTGTCATGGTTCTGAATAAATGCAACAATTTAGGTAGAATTGTCATTTTTATTATATTATCTTGGCCTCTTCATGAACAATTGATATTTTTCCAATTGTTTAGATCTGATTTTATTTGTGGGAGAAGTGTTTTGTAATTGTGTTTATATAGTTCTTGAATTTGTTTTGGCAGGTAGACCCCTAAAGATTTTATTTTGCCTACAGTAATTTTAAATGGAGTTTCTCTTTCTATCTTTTGCTAATGGGCTTTGTCAGTAATATATAGAAATGATGATGATTTGCTTGTCCTGGTAAATCTTTAATGAATCCATCATTTGCTGTTACATATTTTTAGTTGTCTATATATTTGTCTTCTCTCCTTAAGCTGTTTGTGATTAACTCAATTATCTACATTCAATAGCATTTTATAATTTCATTAATATGTATTCTTCATCTACTTGATTTTTCTAGTGTGCTTGTGTTTCCTGGTTCCTTATAAGTAACCAGGGGAGTGCCATTTGAGTAATTCAGTGAAAAGTTCCTATTGTGTTTTGGGGATATTTTGTAGGCAAAACAATCTGGAAACTCTAATCATCCATACATTTCCCTTTTTTTTTTTGAGATTTTTCTGCAGAAAAATCCTCCCTGATGCTAATCTTTGAAGATTACATTTCTCCTTATTTTATGCTTTACTTAGTATTGTCACTAACACATCTTCATGATCACATATCTTATCTGTACTTAACATATGCAGAACTAGCATTTTTAATATATGAGAAGATACATAGCCTAATGGATGAAGATTTGCTCTTACAGTCTGGAACATTTCTTTCTGAGTCCTGTGTGTGACATACAGTGGCTGTATTCGCTTAGACAAATCATTTAAAATCTAAATAGTTCCCAGAGATCACTTGTTGATTCCTTCTTATTTTTATTCTTCATTCTTGTAGAATCTTCTTTTAAGGTTCTAGGTTGAAGGTTTTAGGTTGCAATAATTTATCAGAGATACATTGGTAGGCGAAGCTTTCTCATCAGGAATTATGAACACCAATGAAATAACTATTCTTATTTAAAAGAAATAATCTTCTCACTAGGGCAAAAACAGGAGATAAGGGTGATAGCATAGAGCTACTTTTCAAAAAAAGGTTTTATCATATAATGCTGTTTTTTACCCAATTTTTTTCAGTTTTCTATTTATACTTCGTATCACTGGCAATGAGTACAGAATGTTTTCTTTTTTTAAGTATGTTTTCCAATTACATATAAAGATACTTTAAATATTTTCTTTTAAATTTTGAGTTCCAAATTTTCTCCCTCCCAAAATAGTGAACAATTTTATATAGATTATATAGGTCACCATGCATAACATGTTTCTATATTAGTCATATTGTGGAAGAAGAAAAAAAAAAAACTAATGGAAACACACATATACACACACAGAGGTAAAAATAGTGTGCTTCAATCTGTATTCAGAATTCACCATTTTTAGAACTATTTTACCTTCTTCTTCTAGGATATCAGAGAAGTTTTCCTTTATAATTTCATAAAAGATGCTGTTTAGAATCTTTTTTATTTATCTTGGTTTCAGATAGCTCAATAAGTCCAAGTTTATTGGAACTGGCCAATTATACCAAATATATAGTTTATATATTATATATAATATATACTGGCCAATATACCAAATATATAGTTTACTGGAACTGAAAAGAACCAAATCCAACACAGTTGATCATCACATAATTTTGCTGTTGCAAGTGGTTCTACTCACTTTACTTGGCATCAGTCCATGTAAGTGTCTCCAGGACCTTCTGGAATCATCATGCTAATCATTTGTTATAGAACAATAATATTCCATTACATTCATATACCATAACTTATTATTTTTTCTTTTTTTCTCTTTTTTAAAATTAATTTTATAATTATACATTTTTGACAGTATATATGCATGAGTAATTTTTTAAATAACATTATCCCTTGTATTCATTTTTCCAGATTATCCCCTCCCTCCCTCTACTCCCTCCCCTAGATGACAGGCAATCTCATACATTTTACATGTGTTACAGTATAACCTAGATATAATATATGTGTGTAAATCCAATTTTCTTGTTGCACATTAAGTATTGGATTCCGAAGGTATAAATAACCTGGGTAGATAGACAGTAGTGCTAATATTTTACATTCACTTCCCAGTGTTCCTTCTCTGGGTGTAGTTGTTTCTGTCCATCATTGGTCAGCTGGAAGTGAGTTGGATCTTCTTTATGTTGAAGATATCCACTTCCATCAGAATACATCCTCATACAGCATTGTTGTTGGAGTCATATACCATAACTTCTACAGCCATTCCCCAACTGATGGACAACCTCTCAATTTCCAGTTCCTTACCATCACAAAAAGGGCTGCTACAAACATTTTTGCACATGTGGATCTTTAGAAAATTATTTTGCCTCATTCTTTTATGCATTGTCACTCCAGGATTCATTTTGAGGTGTGATTTAAAGTTTCTTTAAAGAAAATTGGGAAGAGCTTGGGCTATTCCCTGCCTTTTTCTGCCACCTTGACTCTACCTCTCATACAAAATACTTTCCCCAAAAAGTTGGCACCTGAAAATTACATTCATATTATTGAAAGCAATGATAAGCAAAGAGAGAGCTGTCTGGGAAAATAGTCTTAGAAAAGTTCCTCTAGTATTTCTATATGCAATGTTGAAACAGTGAAAACATTGTAGAAGCAGCTATTTTTGAAGAATATTTAAAACTTCTTGTTTTGGCCTTTTATTCAAACTTTGATCAGCTTAGTACACTTTTCTTAACTGTTTCTGCACTTCACACAAGCTTTAATCATTAATATTCCTAATATTCTAATATTCCTAAAATGCAAGGGTGGAAAATATCAGTAATTGTCATTTCACATTTGTAAAAATTGCTGCATATGTTGGGTTGAATATCATTGATGAAACTATAAGAAGAACTTAATTTAGTATATATTATGGTATTTCTTCCCTACTACTAGCACAAGGCTCTTCATATAGAGGGTTTTAAAGAAATATTTAAAAAGAGGAGAGAAAAATAAGAAAGAGAAGACTGGGAGAATGAGCAACATGAAATAGGAAGAAAGAGATGGAGAAAGTCGAAAGGAGGAAGGGGAAAGGAATAGGGGATAAATGCCTATGCTCTCTAAGTGAATTATTTTGGATGACATTTTCCCGTTCCCTATGTAATCCTACTGCTTTCCCACACACAACTGCTTCCAAAGAAGTATACTTTTTTTTTTTTATCAGTATGTGCAACTAGATAGCACAGGGGATGGAGTATTAAACTCACTTTTCTGAATACAAACCCATCCTCAGACATGTATTGGTCATTTTACCTTGGACTCACTTAACCCTGTTTGCCTCAGTTACTTATCTGGAAAATGAACTAAAGAAAGAAATGATAAACCATTCTAGTATCTTTGCCAAGAAAATCACAAATGGGGTCATAAGGAGTTATACATGACTGAAAAGACTGCGCAACAACACAATTATGTGGCATAGAGGTAAAAATTATTCATTTCCTGAAAACATAATGTCTCTGCTCATACCAAGGACACAGCTTAAACATCCATCAGCTGACAATCAGTACAGTTATGATGTCTGGACTGTTATAATTTGTAGTTACCCTTGAGGGTAATATCATTTCCATTTCTAACTTTATTTGCACTCTAATCTTTTTCAATTTAGTTTGGATCTGTAATTTCATCAGTCTGGAGTGCTTCATGTTTAGATATTGTATAATCATGCAATTCACATGTGTAGCCACATGGGTTTTGTGATTTATCCAAGGTCACTTATCTAGTAGGTTAGCTGAGGTAAAGATGCAAGTGTTCCTGACTCCAAAGCCTGCATCCACTGAAATAGGTTGTTTTCACCCTAACTTTGTTACATTTAATGTGTTCCATAGAGGAAATGCTACTTTCCTTTCAAAAAAGCTAGCATTTCCTCCTGAAGACTGTCTAAGCACTTTGTCCTGATAGACACCAAAACCAATTAGTTCTCCAGGATAACTCATAATGACTCAGTGGAATGTGATCTGTGCAAACACTTGACATTTTCTAACATGACTAAGCTATCAATAGAAATTTTATTAGAAAATAAAATGGATGGGAATTAGCATTTTAATTTTCAATCAGCAGCTGCTTTGGCTTCATTTAGTGATTGAGAGATCACATTAGTTTTAAAGGAAAAACTAAAAATTACCTTTGCAATGTGAATTCAATACACAAAGCAGAGTGTGTTCCCTATTCACAATAATGCATCACCATTTCAATTCAAGAATATCCAAGATCATTATGAACATAATTAAAGAAATGGTTGGTGAGCACTTAGAGCACAGTTATCATTCAAACAAGCGATAATTAGTCACTTATTATGTCAGAGAGGGTACTAAGCAATGTGGCTACTAAGAAAGGTAAATAGTATTCCTGCCTGCAAGGAACTCACATTCCAATGAATGGGCAACATATCAATAACATATAGTGTAAATGAAAGGTAATATCAGAGGGAAGGCATTAGCAATGTATATATTAACAAGGGATTAGAGGAGGGGTTGAGGCTGAGAAATGCCTCTAGATGAATGTGGGATTTGAGCTGAGACTGGAAGGAAGCCAGAGGTAGGAGGAGAAGAGCATTCCAAGAATGAGGGACAGCCATGGCAAAACAGAGGATGGTATATTCGATGCTAAACATTATTGAGTAAGAATATGATATAGTTAGACTTGAACTTTAGGAAAATCACTTTGGTGACCGAGTGGAGGACAGACCAAAGTAAGAAGAGACTTGAAGCATAAGCATTAGTAATCTATTGCAGTTAACCAGGTATATATAAGGAAATGAAAATCTGCACCAGGGTGGTGGCTATTTGGAGATGTTTAGGAGGGATGTTTGTCTTCTTTTTCTTTGTATCTCAAACTTTTAGCACAATGTCTAACACACAGTAAACATAGAAATTATACAAAGAATTTTGTTCTTCATTTTATTGAAAATTTCTCAGTTTGATTATCCTTATTGCTATAATCATAGATTGTAAGATAGAAAATTTAGACCTGGAGGATTCTTTCAAGCCAAGTAGACCAACCTTCTTATTTTATGTAAATAATCTGAGTTACAGGAAGATAACTAATCTGCTCAATGACATGGATATATCCTCAAATTGCAAAGCATGGATTTTGACTAATACCCAAGTATAAGAGGAATCCTTCCACTTGTCACAATGCTTCTCCTACCTCTTCAACTTCTAAAGAATTTTAACTCCAATTTCTAAATATTTATCTGAAGTCTGAACTCCTGTCTTTCCCTTTTCTTCAATGTGTATCCTTGACTATAGGTTTGCTGCTGAACTGATCTTTATTTTTTCTTTATTTCATGACTGGTTTTCCTATCTCAGTCTGACTCCTGACTTTGTTCTGATATCCTGATTTTGGCCTCCTCCAGCTTCCAGGGCCCACTATATTAGGACTGAACTTGGTGTGGACACCTCTTCCATTGAGCCAGATCTTATTTTGGGGGGGGGGTTAATAGCTTTTCCATAATCTTTTTATCTTGCCAAACAAAATCAATATAGCTAATCCAAAAAGTAAATGATGCATTTTTCTTTAATTAGAAACCTATTGTAACCTATTCTATTTATTAGCATTGTAGGACAGAGCCTCTGCTATGCAGTTTCATAAATTTCTATAGATTTAAAAGGCATATGAGATGTAGGTGGGAAATATAAATTCTTAATTTATGTAAAAGGATTACATTTTCATCCTTAGTGTAGATAATGGAGTTATTGTTTGATAAATATAAAGAGAGTTTCTTGTACAGAATTTTAAAGGTAATGTAAAAATGTTTTTTAGTCTCCCTTAATAATAATTAATGACATATGTCCTATTCCAAACTTTCTCTCCTTTTCTACTTTCACCTAAAAATATATCAGGTCTGCTACTAGAGCTTACAGTTTACAGATCACCAAGTCAGTTAATTTCTAGTTTTATACTTAAGAATGAAATGTGTTAACACATCAATTGCATCCATTTAGTGTATTTGTTTCTATGTGGCTGGTATGTGTAGACTTGACAGTGGGGCTACTTAGAATCAAGCCAAAGCAAGAATAGCTAAAAATAAAATAAAAATAGCTAAAAACAAGAAGAAGGAAGGACGATAGAGGAGGAAAAAAGAAAAAAAGGGGGAAAGGAAAGGAGGAGGGAAAAGAAAAAAAAATATATTTTTTAATTACAGGAATATTTTCAAATATATAATGAATTCAGCAAAAATGGTAGTGAACTTTATTCTTTGCAGCTACATTTTTCATTATAACTTTTTATTTACAAGATATACACATGGGTAATTTTTCAGCATTGACAATTGCAAAACCTTTTGTTCCAATTTTTCCCCTCTTTCCCTCCACCTCCTTCCCCAGATGGCAGGTAGACCAATATATGTTAAATATGCTAAAGTATATGTTAAGTATAATATATGTATACATGTCCATACAGTTGTTTTGCTGTACAAGAAGAATCAGACATTGAAATAATTTACAATTAACATGTGAAGGAAATAAAAAATGCAGGCAGACAAAAATAGAGGCATTGGGAATTCTATGTAATGGTTTACACTCATTTCCCAGAGTTCTTTTGCTGGGTGTAGCTTGTTCTATTCATGACTGCTCTTTGGAACTGATTTGGTTCATTTCATTTTTAAAGAGGGACATGTCCATCAGAATTGATCATCATAGAGTATTGTTGTTGAAGTGTATAATGATCTCCTAGTCCTGGTCATTTCACTCAGCCTCAGTTCTTGTCAGTCTCTACAAGCCTCTCTGGTCATTTCTTACAGAACAATAACATTCCATAATATTCATATTCCACAAGTTATTCAGACATTCTCCAATTGATGGGCATCCATTTAGTTTCCAGTTTCTGGCCACCACAAAGAAGGCTGCCACAAACATTTTGGCACATACAGGTCCCTTTCCCTTCTTTAAAATCTCTTTGGGATATAAGCCCAGTAGTAACACTGCAGGATCAAAGGGTATGCACAGTTTGATAACTTTTTGAGCATAATTCCAGATTGCTCTCCAGAATGGCCGGATGTATTCACAATTCCACCAACAATGTATCAGTGTCCCAGTTTCCCCACATCCCCTCCCAACATTTCGCATTATCTTTCCCTGTCATTCTAGCCAATTTGACAGGTATATATGGTATCTCAGAGTTGTCTTAATTTGCATTTGATTAATAATGACTTGGAGTATCTTTTCATATTGATAGAAATAGTTTCAATTTCTTCATCTGAGAATTGTCTGTTCATATCCTTTGACCATTTAAGAATTGGAGAATGGCTTGATTTCTTATAAATTAGAGTCAATTCTCTATATATTTTGGAAATGAGGCCTTTATCAGAATGAAGCTACATTTTTTTATTAGTTTAGAAAGAGGTTATTTTTTTCCCCCATGTAGTTAAGGCTAGTGAAGGATAAAAAACAAACCTGCTTATCAGCAGAATTAACATCTCCCAGCAGCTGTTATTGTGATGTAGAAGAGGTCATTAAAGTTCAAGTTGCATATTGATATTGATATGATAAAGGGATAGAACTTTTTAAAGTGGGTTGCCAAATTTAACTTGAGAAAGAAAATGGGAAGGTGAAAAAATTACAGAATTTATTGACAAGGCCAATAAAGCTCTCTGTTAATATAAAAGATGGACTAGTTATGATTTTGTGTAGACTTCTGATTATATCATTAATAGTCAGTTAAGACTTCAACAAACCACCATTCTTCTTTCTTCCAAGGTTTCAATTCTTCTGTAGGGGAACATAGTCTCTTCAAGAACTGAAAATGTACATAACATTCTAATCAAGTGAAGAGAAAAACATCACACTTAGTGGTTTTAATCATTTCTGGATATCTAGTCAGCTTGTTTCTAAATCTATGATTCTAGAGGTGAAGCAAGGATGTCAATCATCCCCATTATTTTCAACATGGTACTAAAAATATTGGCAGTAGTAGTAAGAAAGGAAAAATAAGTTGAAGGTGTAATGTTCTGTTGTCAATCTCTAGGCCAGATTCTTCTTCCGGTAGAGAGCCGCCAGCTCTGACCTAGAGTAGAGAACCCTCTCCCTTGCTCAATGTTGCTTCTTTTATCCTCCCAGAGAATGGGCATGGAATAACTCAGGGGCTTCTGGGAAAAAATACTTCAACTTATGAACTTGCTCCTCTTAAGCATGTAAGCTCCTCCCGAGAAGTTCAGAGGGGTAAAACTCCCTTTAAAGACTGGAACTAGAGAATTGTTAAGTATGGACTTAGCACTTAGTAAGAATCTAATATCTCATTAGCACTTAGTAAAAACCTAATATAAAGGAATAAGCATAGGTAGTGAGGAAATAAAACTATCACTTTTTGTAGATGATATGATGGTTTTTATAGAGAATACTAGAGAGTCAACTAAAAACTGATCAAAACAATAAACAAGTTTGACAAAGTTGAAGGATATCAAATAAATCTACAGAAATCAGAATTTCTGTATGTTACCAACAAAATCCAGCAAAAAGAGAGAGAAAGATAATTGCAGACAGCATAAAATACTTAGAAATATAACTGCAAACACAGGAACTATATGAATACAATTACTAAACACCAAAAATTGTAAATATTTAGAAAAATATCAATCACTTCAAGGTAAGCTAAGCCAATGTAATAAAAATGACAATACTACCAAAAATTAATTTACTTATTCAATGCCATCAAACTCCAAGGGATTAATTTATAGAGCTAGAAAAATAATAACAATTCATCTAGAAGAAAAAAAAGATTAATAATATAAAAAGAGTAAGGGGGAAAAATTAAAGAACTGGAAGGAAAGTAGACTAGCAAAACTGGATCACAAAAGTTGCTACAAATCTGTAATTATTAGTGATTTGATATTGGATAACAAGTCAATCAAGCAATAAATCTTTAATATTTTCTACTATTTTTAAAGCATTGGTTAAGTTCTAGGGATAGAAAAATAGGTAAAAGATAGTTCCTGCCTTCAAGAAGCTTGCCATTTAATGGAAAAGAAAACATGCAAACAAATATATGGAAAGCAAATTATAAACAAGTATAAATAGGTAATCATTAACAGGGGTAAAGCTCAAGAATTAAGAGAGGCTTGGAAAAGTTTACAATAAGAGATGAGATTTTTGGTTGAGAATTAAAAGAAACCAGATGGACTTTTGAGAACAGGAATTGTAGAATATGCAGTGAATGACTGTAACTCTTTTAAATTCATCTTTAGACAACCATAAACTAGTTAACAGAGTCAAAAGTTGATGAAAGTTTGTTGGAGAGAGATCAGATCACAGGCAAAAATAGAGAAGTGTGATCTTGGGCAATTCACTTAACCCTATTTGCCCAGTTTTCTCATCTGTAAAATGAGCTGAAGAAGGAAATGGTAAACTATTCTAGTATCTTTGCTAAGAAAATCCCAAAATGGCATCATAAAGAGTCTAATAAAACAGAAAAACAAGAGTAATAGCAATATTCTTTGGTTGGTTTTGGTTCCTTCATAACCTCATCACCTCTTACAATTTTTGTTTTTTTACACTATTCTTTTTCAGTCACTTTGTGATTCAAACACTCTGGGCTCCTAGCTCTTTGCTTATGCTGACTTTTTGCCTTTGCAATGATTATCTTATTCTTAAAGCTCTTCCTTTTTACCTTGACTTTGTAAAATCCTTAGCATCCTTCAAAATATAGTTTAAATTAATCTTCTATATAAATCTTTTCTTGAGTTCCTGTAGGTAGTAAAGGGAAATAAGCAAGCAATTATTATGTATGTACAATGTGCCAGGAACTGTGCTAAATGCTTTAAAATATTAACCATACCTACTTATTAAAATTAATGGATAGTCTAGCATATATATGTATGAACACATACTGCAAGTGAGTTGTATCTCTCAAAAAAAACTATAAGCTTTTTAAAGCTTCAGACCATTTCATTTTTTTTCACATTTTTAGTACCCAGCACAATATATTGCATGGCATTGGTGCTTAATAATAGTATCTACAATGTATCAGGCACTTTATTAAGTGGTGGAGATAGTTATACAAAGGATGAATAATCACTACTCCCAATTTTAATATGGGAGATAAGTACACATATTATATATATATATATATATATATATATATAATATATGTGTGTGTATGTGCATATATATATATATACACATACACACACACACACACACACACACACATATATATATATATACAGCATCAATATAAAGTTACTAAATACAAGTGTAGTTGAATAAAAGAAGGTAGTTGGGAGGGAGATCATGAGTTGATGGAGGAATAAGAATATTTGTTATAGGTTTATAAATGTTGATTGAATTCAATCTCCTCCAAGAGCTTCTTCAGTCATTCCACCTACCAAAGTAATTTTCTTTTGGCATAAATATGATGGCATGATTTGCTTACTCAAAAATATTTAGGGGTTTTACCTTGAAGATAAAAATTTATACTTCACAGCTTGGCATCTAAAGCCTTTCACAATGTGGCTCAAACCTACTTTCCAAGCATACTAATCTTCAATCTTTTTGATCTATTGACTCTTCCTCTGAGGCTTCCAGACATGCCCAGTTCCTACCTACCTCTAAATCATCTTAACTTCATTCTATATTCTACACACACTAACATCCTAAATCTTTCTGCCCTTTCCAAGCCAACCTGTCTAGTCTATGTTCCTCTCCTCTAATTCTATAGCTACAACTCACTTCTCTGAACCTTGCAATCTGGGCTCTGACCTCATTTCATTTTAAAATTCCTATTTTCATCTTTTCCCCTTTGCCCAACTCTGGAATATACTTCCTCTTCAAATTAATTTCTCCAGCTTCTTTCAAGTCTCAATTTAAGTATCATCTCCTCCAAAAAGCTTCTTTAAACTTTTCCCCTTCTTTATGAGGATTTTTGACTTTCTTAAATTATGTATACTTTTAACTGTTTATGTGTTATATATCTTCACTTCCCTTAAGTAAATGTAAGCTACTAAGGGGCAGGTATGATTTATTAGTTTAACTTTGTAGGTCTAATGCCAAGCAATATATGACCCTTAGTATTTTTTTAAATGCCTTTTGCATTATACTAGTGTTAAGAATTTAGGATAAAGATAATGAATTAAGCTTTATTTTTAAAATTGCTATGATTGGGGCTTGTGCCTGTACAAGATTGCCAGATCAGTCCTCTGACCAGGTTGAACAAGCATTTCAGCTGGACCATCAACAGATTGATTTATTTTTTCACTGAATCAGCCAATTCAACAAATTACTTGGTTTTGTGCATATACAGGCTATATACTCTCTCATGAACTAGCTATCTTGGATGAAATGTGCTTAATTATATACAGAAAAAAGCAAACAAACTAATCAGTTTCTATACAACACCAAGCCTTCAGGGCAATTGAATTTGTCTAAGATGCCCAACAAATAGGATATTTGGCATCATGCTGACATATTTGTTTGCTTGAATGAATATTGCACATTCAACTACATGGGCTCCAACTAGTGGAAGCATCACATGGGAGGCAAACTGACTGACCCATGGGAATTGGAAAATGTCACCATAACTCTTAAACATGTATTTTATATATTTTTATTTGAACAGTCATTAAAGCAGTTCAAATATAAGACCTCACTTAAAGCAAAATATCTTTTAATTATCAATAAAGATAACAATGGGATTAACTCACATTCTGGGATGCTTTGAGGGAACTAGAGAAAGCCAGTGGATATAGCACAAGACCTGGAGTCAAAAAGAACTAATTCAAATCTAGTTTCAGACATGTTATTCTGGACAAGTCACTTTACCTCTGTTTGTATATTTCCTCAACTAAAATGAAGATAGTAATGGCAACTATCTAAAAAGGTTATTATCAGTATCAAATGAGATAATATTTATTAAAAGTGCTTAGCATGGGGTCTGGCACATAGTTAAGTGTTCTGTAAATGTTTATTCACTTTTTTCTGCTTTGCTCATAATTATGATCCAAATAGAAAAAACTTATTTATTTTTACTGCCCCAGTTAATAATAATAGTTGATTATTAGCATTTATATGAACTTTAAGGCTCACAAAGCACTAAACATATGATTTCATTTGATTAGCTAATCAAATGAATTATTTAAATTATGTTAACAGTTATTGTTTAAAATATATTTTAAAAGAGAAGAAAAATTTAAAAATAGCACTACTTTTGTAAAAATTACTGATTTATTATTAATGATAAATTATAAAATCAACCTAATTTGTCCAGAAGAAAAGCATTGTAAGCAGGACCAGAGGGATAAAGCCCTGATCTTAGAATCAATGTATAGCATTGACATTTGTTTGCTATATAATTATGGAATACTCTTTTGACTTTTGTGATTCCCAATTTCCTGATCACTAAAATAGGAAATACAAGGACTTGCTAGAATTGTTTTGATATTTAACGTCCGCAAAATGTTATTTAAATATAAGGCATTATTAAAGGTACAGAGATGAGTCCCTGTTTACATTCAGTTTAGATTACTGATTACTGCTTGAAGTTAAGTAGGTCCAAATAGGTAATTCAGCACTCTAAAGAAAATAGAATCAGGTGTCTAAAGTCCTTTGATTCTTAAACCAACAACTAAATAAGATCCATGAAAATAATGAAAATAATTCTATAAGAAATGATGGATTTCAAGTGAGATCTGACAATATTATTGAACTATGTCTCTTGATTTATTCATGTGTTTAACCTTACATTTGGTGACCTCATGCTCTAGTGTGTGGTTCTAAACATATTCTTCCCCCAAGTATAGACTACAACTCTGAATGAGATTTCTTTGAAAGGAAAAATATGTTTAAATATACAATGAAAAATAAGGCTGAAGATAGACTTTGGGGAGTTAAACAGGGTTAAGAGACTTGCCCAGAGTCACACAACTACTAAATGAGTGAGCCCAAATGTGAACTCAGATTTTCCTGTTTCCAGGCCTTGTCCTCTATCCACTTTATCATCTAGTTATACCACAAAAATTTAACAATTCTGTAGGTCCAGTCTACCAAGGATGATCATAATACTTTATACACAATGGAAGCATAGGATTTCATAATTACCTTAACGCCAGGTTGCTTATTTTTTTAAAAATGTCATGGGGAATTGAATTAATTAATCTTGTTGTTATTGCTGTTATTGCTACTGCTCAAATCTGATTATGTTAGTATAGCTGTGGCTTGACTATTGATCTCAAGAGAGAGACATAATGATAAATTATCATTAACAGAATGTAAAGACAAAATAAAATTATCCCTGATGAAAACTCTCATCTCTTTAAATATTAACTCACTAAGTTAAAGTGATAAAAATGCACAAAATCTTTGAAAAATTAATATTTAACAAATATTGATTGACAGGCTATGTTGATATCAATAAAAATAATAATTTGATATGACACATAAGCTTTCTGAGATGCAAATTTAGTTTATTAGAGTGTATGGTTTGATTTATAAAGTGTCTCTGTAAAAGGTTAGTGGATGTAAAGGTCAGTAAATTAAATATATGTGCTTGATCTAAACTCTCTGCAAATTTTCTCAAATTGGATACTGTGCATCTCTAGGAAACAGGAAAATTTGTATTTTTAAACTTATAATAGGTGAAGTCAGACTGTATAGGTAAGTTAGTAGAATATTTAGCCCAGAATATTTAGTAATTAAATTTCCCTGTTAAAGCTTCACAAAAGGCCTAACTGTATTTCAGTCTTTTGGTTTTTTCAACCACCTCTTAAGTCCCCAAGCTATCAGTTGGCTAATTTTTAAAATTGCTATGATTAGGGCTTGTGCCTGTACAAGACTATCAGATCAGTCTTCTGACCAGATTGAACAAGCATTTCAGGGACTTATACCTTTTTTCTATAAATTAAATATCCAAAGATTACTACTATTTGAAATCTCAGCCTTTCAAAAGTAGAGGTATCCTAAACTCTCAGGAAGAATGGATATGAGATTAAATTTGAAAAGGGTTTTCCTTTTCAACTTATGACTTTAAAGTATATAAAAATACATTGAGAAGACCTTCCTAAGTCTAGGGCAACCTAACTCACTAGTTTTCTTGCTCATAATTTTCCCTATATTCTAACCAGAGCCAGAAAACAAAAGAAAACAAAAACAAAAAATCTCCTGGGCAGGTCTTAAAAATTACATTTCATTTTATGTGCATTATCTTGAATCCTAAGATGGGCAATTTAAAGCAGAATAGTACATAGAAAGAGCCATGAGTCCTGAATCAAAATACTTACATTTAAAATTCAGCTCTTTTACTAACTACCCATATTACCTTGGTAAATTTGCGTAACATAATTGGGTCTAGTTTCCTCATTGTTAAAAGGAGTTCATATTATCTCTTAAAGCCCCTTCTAGTTCTAAATCTATAACTCAACACATGATTAACACTATGTATCTATGTACCACAAGGAGTAAACATTTTTACAAACATATATAAAAATATTATTCATGACACTGTAAATTATGTCTTGGTAAATTCTTGTCTCAGCTCTGTTGATCATCCTGGACTTTTCATTATTTCTCATATGTATCTTGTACTCACCCTTTCCTGTGGGCTTCCTCAAAATTAGTTCCTGTATCTGCAATTTATTCATCATTCTTTCTTCATTTCATTTTTAGAAATTCTATTCATGCTTTAAGTTCTATGACCTCCATGAAATCTTCCTTGAACAAACCAACCAAGAGTAACTTATTCCTGGAGCTCATGACTTGTATGGTTTTTATAATGATTATCAGTGCTGTTTTATACCATCATGATTTGTGTATATATTCATCTTCTCCATGATGTGTTAATTATCTTAAGAGTAGAAGCCATATCTTTAATATCTCTGCATCTCCAATACTATCTAGTTCAATGCCTTGCAGATGATACTCAATAAAAATTGTTAAATGAATGACAGTTGATGAGCAGATTTTGTGATAAGTTCAATCATTTCAAGAATCTTAAGAACCATAAATGATTATTTAAGCTGTGGCCCAAATAACTATATTTGGCTGGGTAGGTGAAAAAATCAGAGCTGTAAGTTATAAGTCCTACAGGAAGAGATAGTAGATCACAAATAACATTACTTTAAATACTTAAGGTAAGCATGCAATGGATGAATTAAGGAGGAGGCAGATTAATGCTTTCTGTTGGTAATGATAGACTGTTGTTGAACCTTATGATCCATTCAGTTGATTCTGGAGAGCAGCCCAGACCCAAACAATTCTCTGTGTTTGGAGGAATATAAAGCTGTATATATTTTCAGGATTTCCCAAGAGCCTTTGCTGAAGAGAGGCAGTTTATTGTATACATCGAGTCTTCAAAAGATGTAGTAGAGTCATTTATGTGTGCCTTTGTTTTTCTGAAACATGTTTTATATGCTCTGGTTATAGTTAAAACAGTCCTATTGAATAGATCAGCTTTAAACAAGTTTGTATTGATAAAGCATTTCTGAAAAAAGCTATGGTGCATTCATTTGTTGTTGGATATTGTAGGATGTAACATCTTATTTTATTCTATACCACCCTAGTGATGTATTAAAAAACCCCAGATATAGCAAAGTTAAATCTGAAGTAATTGAGTTCATAGGTGCATAAATGTTTTCTTCAATGTAGCAGTCTGATTGAAATCTTGGCAGTTATCAGGAGTCAAGAAAAATGTAGCTTGAATATTAAAGTAGAAGAAATGTACATCTAATAAATTTCATAAAATTAAATAAAAATAAAATGGTGTCTTAAGCACATGTGGATACCATTGAGATAAATTGTGAAACTTGCTATGATTGAAAGCATGTCTTATATTCTTCAGATTATAGATCAAATATATTAATATTTTCATTTTTTGACATTTTTGTCAAGTATTTCCATAAATTGTCCATAAAGAATCTATTCAATATAGGGTATGCCTTCCTCTAGTTCTTATTAATTAATTTAATTTTTTGTTTGTTTGTTTTGCTGAGGCAATTAGGGTAAGTGTTAAGTGTCTGAGGTCAAATTTGAACTCAGGTCCTCCTGACTTCAGGGCTGGTGCTCTATCCACTGCGCTACATAGCTGACCCCCTTCCTCTAATTTTTAAAGAGTAAGGAGAAAGTACACAACAAAGCCCATGCATAAATTCTAGTTTTTCTCAGAAAAAGTACATTCAGCTTTAATACTCACATGCCTAATCTTGGAGATTGACTTTGCTTTTCTACTTTTTTAAAATTCAGCTTTAATACTCACATGCCTAATCTTGGAGATTGACTTTGCTTTTCTACTTTTTTAAAAATGTGTTTTGTTTTTGTTTTGAGAACTGATATTTCTTTCTTTCATTCTCTTCCCCTCTCTATTTTATCTACTTATTTATTTTTGTTATCAAAACATTTGTGGCTTTATTGACATGAGTACTCATTCTATCAACACATGTTGCAAGAATTCTAAATCTTAATAGGAAGCCTATATGAATTGCTATGTTCAAAATATATACTAGAATAATAAAATTAGAGCTATATAGAACTTTAGAAACCAAACCCTCAGGTTTTCTCACTCCAGATTTCCACTATATTACCATTACACCATTTCCACTAAACCACAGGCCTCCCAATATATCTAGTTGTGCTGCTCCCAATCTTCCTAAACTTAATCCTTTCTCCAAATAAATATTTACATCAGTTGAGCATTGGAATCATTATCTAATATTTTCCAGCTTGTAAGAAACTGCCAGAAACAATTATCTGTTGGCATAATCTTTAAGAACTAAAAACTACATCCATGTCTGTTGAGCTATTAGGGTTAATATATTAATATATTAGGGTTAATATAGAGATTGTTTTGTTTATTTTCAAAAATTTTAGAACAAAACAAAACAAAAAAAAGAGTGAGTTTATATAGATGCAGAAGTTTTTTTTTTACCTGAAATAAATGATCTTTGCTGTTAATTTTTAAATTAATAACAATTTTTCAATATAGTTTCCCTTATAATGATAGAGTTTTTTTCATCTAAATCCATTTTTTGCAGAAGTAGCCAATAAACTCTACCATATTGCCAAAGGGTAGCATGATATGATATGATATGACATGATATGATATGATAAAGGTTAAGAATTACAGATGTATTGAGAAAAATTCAAAGGAATTAAGCTAAATTATATGCATTTGGCCCTGATCAATTTTGAAGTTCTGTATTCTTTTTCAGAGCAAAGCACATAGTTTCTATTAACATAATATCTGTTGTTTGGCATATAGCTTGCTAGAAAATAGAATTTTGTAATTTTTCCATTTGTCAGGAATTATAATTCCATATCATGTTGTGAATTTAAACTTAATTTCATTTCTTCTTCACTTGAGCAAAGAGAAAGAGATTAAGCAATAACTAAAATCAACTCCTAATTAAATTGTACTTTAAGGTGCACTTTAAGATTCAAAGAAAAGATTACTATTTTATGAGGGAAGCTACTATTGACAAGGGAAGGATTGATGAGACGCAGGAGCAGCCTGCTACAATCTGTCACTGTCATGCCTCAAGCCAGTCCCTGATGTGAGTCAAAGAGGCTGTATTGAGGTGAACCCTCTTGCTCTAAAATTTCACTGCTAACATGATTTAGCAAAGTTAGTATGGGGTATGGACAGGAAGGTTACTCTGAGTGTACCCTGTGTCAAAAGAGAGCTATATTTCATTCTGTCAATGTGTCTTTCATTGATATGTTATAATAGGAACATTTCAATTATACAAGTTAATATAATGAGGAGTTGTCTATCAGAAAGGGAAGAAGAACATAATTCTTCCCTAAGGCAACATCTATTTTTTGAGTTAATATTTAGAAATTTCATGAGCTTTGGAAGACAGTTAAAAAAAAGTTTTCCTTCCAGATTTCTGCAGATAGCTACATTCATATGTCTCTCTATGAAGAACCATTCAATAGTCAACCTAACTACAATATCACATTACATGTAAAAGTTTATCAGCCTTTTCCTTTAACTGAAAACATAATGAAAAAATGCCTATTATAGAAATGTCATAGTATAGCAGAGAATCACCATGAAATTCTATAGCGATAATATAGTGACACATTTTCTTCCTCTGATTTGGTACAAAAAAAAAGAAGTAAAGGATCCAGAAAAAAATAGATCTGCCAATTGATATACCCATATATTAAGGCCTTCTAAAGATCTGCAACAATTCCATTTCTTCCTCACTGGAGCAAGGAGAAAGAGATTAGCAGTAACTAAAATCAACTCCCAATTAAATTGTACTTTAATGCATAAGGCAATTTCTTTACAACAATCCCATGAGTTAATGGTAGTATTATCTTAATTATATAGATAAAGAACTGATGCTATCAGAGGTGAAAAAATTGTTCTGAAGTCATGGAGCTTATTAGTGTTAGAGCCTGCATTTGAAATCAGAATGCTTACCTTTTTTAATGTTTTCATTTCATATCTTTTAAGTGCTTTATTCTTATTCTTTTAAAAATAATCACTGTCATTTTTCATAGGCAACTCCACACCACCTCCACCACTACATCTATAGAATTGTCCTTTGTAATAAATTAATGTCATCAAGCAAAATAAAATATGATAATTTCTCAAATTGAATGCTTTATTTTGCCTCTGTTGTTCATTACCTCTTTGCCAATAGATGTTAAGTATGCTTCATGGTTCTCTGAAATAGGGATCAATTAGTGCATAATTCATAGTTCTGAAAAATTTAAGATCGCCTTTCTTTATATTTGCATGTAAATTGCTCTGTTTCTACATCTTTGTTCACCATCAATTCATATGAATCTTAACAAGTTTCTCTGAATTCTTTATATTTTAAAAATTTTTATCATGCTTTAATAATATTGCATTAATTAATATACAACAATTTTTCATTTATTCTCCACTCACATTTCTATTTCTAGTTCATTTCTATTTCTCCAAATCTTTATTGTTCTGACTCTCTAGAGTTTGGTTTTTCTGATCCAAAGTAGAGATGTCAACATTTTAGTTGAGTTTATCAATCATAACTCCACAATGTGATATATAGTAATAATATGCTGGAATCTTAGACATACCCAGTACAAATTCATCATATTATAGATGAAGAAAAAGTTGCATAGAAATACGAAATGACTTACTCTCTAAAAATGTATTTAGTTTTAGAAATTAAAAGATAATTTTAAATGTAAAAATTCATTAATTATTGCCTTTACAACAAAAAAGGAAAAATGGATATATGGGGTCAAATGCCTCAGAAATTTCACCTTTCTTTTTTTATTTTACTCTCTTCCTGGTCTCCTCTCAAAGAAATGGATCACAGCCTTTGAGCCAGAAGACACGAGTTCTCCAATTTTATAATTACTATTTATAGCACTCCCTCAGGGCTAGTTCCCCTAGCCTTTATTCATGTTAATATTTTTGAGTATTCCAGAGGACAACTACCTACTTCTCTTCTTAAAGTTCTGGGAATAAATCTGGAGAATTGAGTTTTCTAACAGTGTGATTCCTGACTCTTGATTTATTATGTTTTTCCAAATCAATCGCCTAATACGTTTTCACTACCAATCAACCAGTTAATATCAATATGCTTTTGGGTTTTAGTCATTTTTCAATCATGTCTAGTTGTTTGTGACCCCATTTGGGATTTTTTTTTTTGGCAAAAATACTGGAGTGGTTTGCCATTTCTTTCTCATTTTATAAATGAGGAAACTGAATTAAACAGAGTTATGTGACTTGTTCAGAGTCTAGAAAGTATAAATTTAGGTCTTCTTGACTCCAGGACCAGTGTTCTATCTATCCACTGTACCACTTTGTTGCCTCTTTTTACAAAGGAGTATTTATCAACAAGGTACAACAAGGACAGAAGTATTAAAAAAAAAAAAAAAAAAAAGGCAAATGGGGGCATATTCTCCCATTAGGAGAATGGATTTTTTTTTTATCCAATGGGTTTGTCATACCTCACAAGACTATACACACACATATGCATATATATATATATATATATATATATATATATATATATATATATATATATGTAATTATGTACATATATACATATTCATTTCTTTATATATTGTGCACACATATATATATGGTCAATCAAAATGACATTAAGTACCTACCATGTGCCAGGTACTATGCCAAGATTTGGGGATCCAAAGAAAGACTTTTGTCTTTTGACAGCCCTTGCTTTCAAGCAGCTCATAATCTAATGGGAAAAGACAACAAATAAAAAAGAATTGGAAGTAGGGGTGGTCTCTTAGGGTAGAACTCAGACAACAAAAGGTGTCAAATAAAGAGATTATCAACCTGTACTCTCTCTTTAAATTGAGTATGGCAGGGGGATCTTTTCAATATTTATCTTCCACATTTTCTGATAGAGAAAGGGAAAAGTCCTTGGGGCAGAAGGCTGATGAGGTTTGAGTCCATGGCTGATTTGATCTTTAAGGAATGAAATTGAAATCCTTGGGGATAATGATGTATTCTTGAGAGTATGAAATGAAGAAATGACTGCTCTGGATATCTTATTTGAATAGAAAGTCTGGAAGGAGTGTCTATATAGACATATACGCATATGCACATATACACATCAATGTATATTTTATCAGTGTAACAAAGCCAAGCATCTCTCTGCTATACTACTTGTAAACTGAGTTTTTCCTCCTATATTGTACATTTTTAAAAAATCATTGTATTCTGAAATGGGAAGAAAGGGATATATTTCCTTTTCTGTGCTAATCTGGTAGCAATTTGGGTGGAGGGAAACAAAACATATAGATACAAATCTGATTTTGTGTTGTTGTTGTTGTTAAACTTTAGGTTAGAGCAAATGACCCCTCTAGTCCCTCCCAATTCCAAACTTTTATGATTATTAAGCAGCATTACCTTTCAGTAGAAACTAATTCCTTTTTCCACTTGTACTTTTATAGAAATCATTTCATCAAATTTCATGGAACTTAGAAATTCATTTTGAGCAGTAATGACTTGTTATAGCCATTTAGGAGACATCAACCAACCTGTGATACTGATTATGTATGCTTTATGAAAATAAAGGCATTGGGAAAAGACAGTGAAGGACATAGGGCTCAAATGTCAAAGAAGGGGAACAATGGTGAAAGGTAATGGGAGAATTTCTAAAGTGAAGATCAAGCCTTTGATGTATCTCCTCTTTTCTCTCAAACAAGCCAGCCAACACATTTTCCTTGTTAGGTCATTCTAAATGCCTAGATCCCCAAATGAGACCTGCTGATAGCATCAGCAGGAAACTTGAGCACTGGCTTAGAAAGACATTAGATTTAAAGTCATAAAACCACAAAGGGGTCGGTATTATAAATGTTAACTAACGTGTTGGTGCATTACTGGAAGAGAAGTTAAGCTTTTGATCTATGGGTTTTAATTTAATTTCTGCTTCTCAGCCTCTAGGGAGGGCAGCAGCAGGAAATATCTTATACGGCAGTTTCATTCTTGGCATTAAAGTACAGACTATCAGCAACAGTCCCATTTGGATGTAGAATCTATTGGGGAGGGCTGGGCTCAGCTGGGTTTTGTCTTGTCAACAACAGGCAAGGGATGAATCTTAGAAACTACTGGTTAATACAACTTAACTTTATTACTGCAAAAGGCCCTCTTTATAAAACCCCTTAGGAAATCACACTGAAGGTTTCAACCAAGGTAATAATAAATTAAGGAAATCAATGGAATTAACAGCCATATATTTATCTAGCTCTGAAATAAACCAAAACCATGAGTTAAGGAATAAAGTGTCTTTAATTGAAATAGCTGGATAGCAAAACTGCCACCCTGAGGGATGTCTAGTGCATTTCCCAATCAAAGAAACCAGTTAAAAAGTTTTTACAATTTGAGGAGGAGAGCAGGAGGAGAGAGTATGAGTAGCTTGGCTTACTCATAAGACTCCAGTGGCCCATGGCAATTTGGGTAAGGAAAGCCACTTTATTTTGGTTATTTTGCCTTTCAAGTCTTGAATCCCAATGGAAAGGGGCAAGACATCAAAGGCCTAGATCCAGCTTGGCTCAGGTTTCCCCACAAAGCAAAATCTCAGGATAGGGGACCTAGGATGTGGTTCAGCTCAATCTGTAAGAATACAAGGATATAGTAAAATACTGACAATACACGAAATATATAAGAAGAATGGCAGTCTATAGTACATTTGATATTAACAATTTATGTCATTTTTAATAATTATATTAACAAATTTGTCATATTATATGTCTGTTGAGCATAAAACATGGAAAGAGCACAGGGTTTATACTCAAAGAGCCTGGACACTTATAACTTCCCAACCATGATACCTTGGGCTCCTTGAGTTTCAATTTCTTCATCTTTAAAATGCATATAATAATTGTACCATCTGCCTCACCAGCCTGTTTTGAGGAAATTGATTCACAGATTTTAAATATTTCATTTTCCCCATTACATGTAAAATAAATTTTTAGCTTTTGTTTTTAAAACTTTGAGTTCCACATCCTTTCCTCTCTTCCCTCCACACCCCACCCACCACTAAGAAGGCACAAAGTCATGAAAAAATTTCGATAAAACTAATATTGGATTTATGGACTTTAAAATACTATATAAACAAACAAATATAAAAGCATTTATTAAATGCTTTACTATGTGCCAGACATAATGCTAAGTACAAGTAATTCAAATATGAGTAAGACAGTTTCTTTCCTTAAGGAACTTAATAGAAGATAGCATATATTGGGAATTGGTATTTAGAGAAGAATGTTTTGGACAGAAAAATCAGAAGCAATGACTGTTATAGTCCAGGGTTAATAATGCTCAGAGTAGAATTAGAAAGAGTATAAGGAAAGGAATGGGATCAGAGGAGAGATAGAGAAAACATTTATAAAGTGCCTACTACATACCAAGCACTATACACAGTATATTTAAAAGAAATTTAACTCATTTGACTATAATGTTCTTTTTGGTTTTCTGGAGGTCTTTGGGGCAGCCTTCTTTTCAGTAGAGTAATCACCACAAGAATAGCCAAGCGTTAAAGTCCAAATCTGTTATTATGTCCTTCAAAGTCTTGTCTCCTTGTATGGGGCTTCAGCTAGCTTTCTTAGAGGCCTTCTGGAGTCTTGGTTTCAATGGAGAAGCTAAGAAGCAAAGGTCTGCCACCACAGTGCTGATGAAGATAGAAATGAATCTCTCTCTCCTTGGCTCGGAGAGCTTGAGCTCCTGCACCCAGTTCTTTGTCTTCTCTGTCCTGAATGAATCTGGCTGAGGGTCCCAGCTTATATGCTCTACACTAAGTATAAATCACTCATTATATCACTAGGAAACCATTATTTGTTATAAGATTAAATTAATCATACTGAATTTAGAGAACTATTTAGCACTATGCTAAACTAAATAACCATTGTCTCATCAATTCCACTGACTTAACATCTTGTAAGAATCCTTGTTTCAGAGTTCTGGCTCATAACATTTCCCACTTTCTTTTGTTTTAGAACATAGGTGGTCATACCCACTTCTCAAGGAGGTGAGAACCCCCAAAAGGAGGTGATCATACCTTCCCTGACTCCTCAAAAAAGGGGTGAAAACACCAAAATAAAGGAGCACTGGCTAACATGATAAGAAGGCTATCTGCCGTTGAATTACCATTAAAAATAGGACCTGGAAATCCACTATGAGAATGGACATGCAAGATATAAATCATGAATGCTTTCTCATTTGCTCTTCAATTTCCTTAAAGAGCTGATATATATTAGAAGCTACAAATTTCATTTGGGCTATGGCAATTCTTTGTACAACACCTACTGAATAGGATGAATCAGATATTATATTTATATGTCCTGGAGAATATATAAGAGCTAGCATGATTGCATACAATTCATTCTGCTGAGTGGATTGAAAAAGAGTTCTGACTTCTCTATGGTTAAGTCATGAGAGTATATAGCACAAATATTATGCCTCGATGCATCTGTAAAGATAGTTGGTCCTTTAAGAGGAACCTTAGAAACCTTTTCTTCAAAAACCCATTGCCAATTATGTAATAGCCAGGTTAACTTTAATGGAGACCTGTGTGTAAAATTTGGAGCTGTGGCCAATAACATTTGCCACTCTGGGATGGTTTCACAGCATACATTAATTTGTGCATTGGCATAAAAGGTGCATATCTTATTAGATCTTATCTCAGATAATTGCACTGCTTGCTTAATGGCCTTTAATAAAATTCTAGCCACAAGCACTGGGTAAGGAGTAAAGCTTTGTTCTGGTTGTGCTGAAATGTTCATCCATTCTATCACACTGTCTCCTTGATGAAGGACTGGTGTGGGTGCCTCTTTTGTAGCAAAAACTGATATTGTCAAGGGTTTTTGAGTGACTCTTTCAACTACATTGGATAAAGCCAGTTCAACTTCTCTCAAAGCCTCTTCTTTTGTAAGTTGGCGTGGTGAGTTTAAAGCAGTGTCTCCCCTTAAAATGTTATATAAAGATTGCAATTGATTGGTAGTTCAGCCTAACAAACCAATCATTGTATCACTAGGAAACCATTATTTGTTGTAAGATTAAATCAATCATACTGAACTTAGAAAACTATTAAGCACCATGCTAAACTAGGTAACCATTGTCTCATCAATTCTACTGACTTAACATCTTGTAAGAATCCTTGTTTCAGAGTTCTGGCCCATTACATTTGGCCTTCCTAACAACCTTATGAAGAAGGTGCTGTCATTATCCCCATATTGAAACATGGTAGATCTTAGACTAGGCTAAATAAGGGGAAGATTTCCAATCAAACTCTAGGTGTAGGAATATGAGTATTGATCAAAGGAATATGAAAAGTCTACACAAATATAGCTCAAGTAAATGGAAGCTATATTAAGTTTCTCAGTTTGTCTGATTATTATCTCCCTGACTTGGGGTTGGAAAAACACATATGGTATTGAATCCCTTTGCCTTGAATTTTTTTTTCATTAAAACTTATTTTCAAAACATGCATAGATAATTTTCAACATTAACCATGGTTAAACTTTGTGTTCCAAATGTTTTTCTCCCTCCTTTTCCCCTACTTCCTTCCCTAGACTTGCCTTGAATTTTAAATCCACATATATTTTAATAAAAATGTTAATCCACAAATTTTTTTATTTAAAATTTGTTTTATTGCAACTTTTAGTCAACTTAAAATAAGTATACACCAAAATTGTTTTTTTAAGAAGGTGCTAGAAGTAAAAAATGGAAATTCCCTCCAGGCTAATTTCATAACCTCTCATCTTTTAGAACATGTTCTTAGCAACATATCAGGAATATCTTGTTTTGACTATAAAATGGTGAATTGATACTATTGTATATTACAATTAGTGGCTCCTTTGTTTATTTTTTCTTTCATTTGTATGACTCAGTAATAATATTAGCACAACAAGAAATGATCTTGGATAAAAAGTTTGAGTTAAAGTTACTAGCTCTGAGGGATGCATCATACTCATAAATACTGAAAAATTAGGTTTGTCACTGCCAGTAACTAGAGATTAGCCCCCATAAAACTTCTTTCAGAGAGCCATGCAATTCTTGGGAAAAAAGGAAAGGAAATTGAATCAGCTAAGTAATATAGTAGATAGAACAATTGTATCAAGAGTTAGAAAGCCCTCGATTCAAATCCTTCCTCAGACATTCAGTAATTGAATGATCTTGGGCAAGGCACTTTGTCTCCTCAGCTTCAATTCTCATCTCTAAAATGGGAATAATAGAACCCACATTTAAGAGTGGTTACTAGAATTGATTGTGAGCTGAATAAATCCCAGCTATTATAATTATAACTATAGGGCATTGTAGCTACAAGTGATTAAGTGGTTCTTGTTCTCCTTTTCTGGCCATTATTGAGTAATTTTTTTGTTATTGTTAGTCATTATTATTGTTTGTAGTATCTTTTGTCTCATAAATGGTTCCCTCTGGACATATACTCATTTGATTTAGCCATTTAGCTATTTAAAATCCGTGCATGGATTGCTCCACTGAAGAGATATCTATGATAGTTTGTATGACAGAATACCCTTGATTCCCAAATATGTTTCTCTTCTCCTCATATCTGCTCAATAAAAAAGACTTAAAGGTGTGCTAGGTTAAAGAACATAACCAGACTTAAGGTCTGTGAAAAGTGACAGGCTGTAAAAATTCTTAACTTAATATTATGCTTTCTGCATTTGGCTTTAAGTACCCTTGCTACATCAGCAGATTAATCATTTATCCCAAAATGAAAAAGAACTAATTTTTGAAATATAAAGCATTTCATCTATGGCTTCATCACCCCAGCTCACAGTGTGCTCTCCCCTGCTTTTAAGTGTAGATATCACTTCTTCTCTGTTTAAACTTGGCATTTCCAAATTGTCATGGGTGATAATAGTGTTGCTTTGGAGATTAATTTTACTTTTTGTCTTTTTAAAAATATAAATTTTTTTTTAATTTCTTTATTCTCTAATATAGTCTACCCTTCTTTACCCAGAGACACATCCCTTAAGATAAAGAATTGAAAACTCCCACATATCAGTCAAGTATAACAACATATACAGTATTTTACATTCATAGTACCTTACTTCTGCATAGAAGGAGATTCGGTTTCATACATTGTCTTTGGAGTCAAACCTTATCATTAGTACTGTATAATGCTCATTTTCAATTTTTATTGTTCTTTTTGCTTTACATTATTGGACTCATTGTGTATATTCTACCCTGCAATCCCATCTCCTTGGATCGGGTTATCTCAGTCTGTATTTTATTCCTAGAAGTCTTCTTTTGCCTCCCTGTAATCTTTTTAATGATTTCTTATTATGTAATAATAATCCATAATGTTATATATCTCAATATGTTTAGATATGCCCCAATGAATGGTTGAAATGTACAAATCTCACTATATAGGAAATAATGATTCATCTCAATAATTGGATGTCCTCTATATTAAAGTGTGATGGTGAGTAGGGGGCCAAGAAAAAATAATTAATTGTATGTATTTTATTTTGTGAATTTAAAAACATTATTCTGATGAGTCCATATATTGTACTTGTCTGGAAAAAAATAATTCATGACAAAAAAATTGTTAGAGGTGATTTGTTGTTTAGTCCTGTCCAACTCTTCATGAACCTCAGAACATATTGTACACAGTGTTTTCTTGGCAAAGATACTGATGTGGCCTGCCATTTCCTTCTCCAGTATATTAAGGCAAATAGTAGTTGAATGACTTGCCCAGGAGTTACACATTTAATAAGTATCTGAGATCAGATTTGAATTCAGGTCTTTCTGACTCTAGTCCCAGTGTTCTATCCCCTGAGCCACCTGGCTGCCTTCATTAATAGTAGTAGTGGTAGCTAAATTATGTGATATGATAATTGGCCCATGAGATTGCTATAGTTTAATTTAAGGGGGTAGAAAAAAGGAGAGCTTCTTAAGGTTTTAAAAGTATGAGTGGGGAAGATGACAAGTAGTTTATCCAAAAATTAAATAGTATTCATGGAGTTCTATAAAGTGTTTTCAGGCCTCTTGATTGTCCACTTAACAATTAAAAATCATACTAAATATTATATCATGATTTGTAAATGGTATTTTTGTCATTATGAAGTTACCTTGTTCCGGAAAGGAGTTGATTTCTAGTGGGAAGGGGAAAAGAGATTTTACGTATTTACTTATATATAGATAACATAATACCAAAGTAATGTTTTATATCATCTGCCTTAATATTTTCATTAAATTAGAGAGTTCCAAAACTTTACCTCTTATCCTCAGCACAGATATAAATATAGGCTTTCTTGGGGTGCAATGGATTTGGTGCCATTACTAGATTGAGAAGATAACTTTTACCTGTATATTGACTTATAGCTAGTTCAAATAAAAAGTATATTTGATAAGAGAAAAAGAAAAAAATGAAAAAAGCCATAGTTTTTTTAATGTTTCTTTTTTGAAAGAAAACTTAAATAAAGGAGAAAATGTATATTTCTAAGACAATCTGGGAAAAGTAAAGGAGAAGAAAGTCTGATCTCAATAATCTTACATAATGATGAGGATTTGTAAAGGAAAATATAAAATCTCTTTAGTTATAAGATTTTCAATCTGTCAAATTTCTTTATTTAGGATAGATATAATCAAATCCCATTTCCTATAAAATGTCAAATGCTTTTTTTCTGGCTCCTTCTCATAAGTGTAAAGTGCAATAGGAGAAGTAACATTAACCCACATTATTTAAGGAACACATAAAGGATTGTCAAAGTGAAGTAGCAACATACTGAATTAATTTAGAACATATGGTTGATCAACTTTTTAAAAATACAAAAAATCACCAAATCAATTATTTTAGGTAAGAGTATCTTTATTATTGCTTTTAGAAAAAATATAGCCTTTTATGGAGGCAAATAAACTGAAGTGATCAAAGATGTGGCCTTTCAGATGTCATAGCCTTGGCTGTCTTGCATCATGAGAGTTTTTGTGATATGCCTGTGCACTATATTTACTTTCTATTGGATGTTGAGAAATATACACTGTTCGGATTGCAATTTCTTCACTTTTAAAGTAAAGCTGCTGGGCTAAACAATGCCCAACATTCCTTTTATATCTAAGTCTATAATTATATGACTTTCTGGAGCATGTATGGAGCTATACATTTCATTTTCACCAGTATATAGTCTTTTTTATATAAGTAGGATGTACTTTCTCACTAAATCTCAGAGTTGGAAAGGAGTTTGCCTATTCCAAGCCCAGTAAAAAAAAATTAATGATTTCTTCTATATCATTTACTGGTCATACAAACTTGGAGCTACTGGCACTAAGGAAGCTAGGCAACTTCTCAACTAGTTCTTGTTTTGATAATAACTTCAGGGGCTAAGCTAGAAGTAGATCTAGTGAGTTGGGGAAAGGTTGGGGGTGGTCTTTTCAAGGCTCCAAGATGATGGTGGTGGTTTGACATATCTGGAACATTCTACCTTCTGTCTTTACAGTGTTTTGCTGCTTCAACTGCCTTTCTATTATGGATAGCAGCTGATTGCAATAAGGTAGGGATGGGTCAGCTTTTCCAGACTAGCTGCTTCCCTTGATGTTGCCTTTAACAGTTGGTATTGTCTATATAGGGTGCTGTCACTACTAGGCATCTTATACTTATAACACTGACTAGATTTGCGACTACAGGAAATCCATGTTGGTGAGTTTCAGTATCTTCATCTATAAAAATATGGATAATAATAGCATCTATCTTACCAGCTTGTTATAAGGATAGACTAAATATTATACTTCCTTGCTGTGTGACCTTGGGCAAGTCACTTAAACCAATTGCCTCAGCCAAAAAAAAAAAAAAAAAGATGGAACAAATGAAAACATATTTACAAAGTAATTAACAGATCTTAATATGTTGTTGCTTTTATTTCAAACACCTGGCAAATTTTTATGTACAGTTCAACTATCAGCTATTATTAATATGGAGCTGTAAGGTTTACAAAATATTATCCTATAGTAACTCTGTAAGATGAATAGTACATTGTCTCTATTTTTAAAATGAAGAAGGGTTGAGTTCCAGGGGTGGGGCCAAGATGGCAGAAGTCAGGAAGCTTCTTGACCTCTCCCAGTTTCCCTGGAAAATAACATGAAATTAAGCCTCTGAACAGAGTCTAATGGAATGAAATCACTCTCTAGCTCAAGGTAGACTGAAAAAGCTTCAAAAACAGTCAATCTCACTGGGGTGAAAAAGGTGTTCAGCCCAGGTCATATAGAATCTAGAAAAGCCAGTGAGAACATTTTAACCACAGCAAATCAACAACTTAGACCCTCAGTCCTGGCTCAGTAGAAAAGTAAATCAGTGGAGAAGCCCCCAGTATAGCTCAGAATGCAAACTCTGGGAAACCAAGCTGAGCTACTCCCCACAGACACAAGGAGTCCATGTGCCCAAAGCCAAAGCTAAGAGCAGCATTGGAAGCTTGGGACGATGCCACCTTTACCTCAGGAGAAGAGGTCCACCTTATAAGTGTAAAAAAAAGGGGGGGGGATAAGAAGTACCAAAAGAAAAGGAAAGAAAATGAACAAGAAAAGAAAAGAACCTTGACCAAAGAAAACTACTATGGTGATAGAGCAGACCAAAACACAAACTCAGAGGAGGAGAGAATGCCCATAGAAGAAATCTCTAAGAGTGAGATAAATTGGTCTGAAGCCCAAAGAAAAAATGAGAAAAGAAATAAGAGGTATGCATGGAAAAAGGAGAAAAATGTCTGAAGAAAATAGCTACTTAAACAGTAGAATAAACCAAATGGAAAAGGAGATACAAAAGATAACTGAAGAAAATCACACATTAACAATTACAACAAGGCAAATGGAAGCTAATGACTTTGAAGAACAGTAAGGACAAACTAAAAAAAAAAATGAAAAAAATGGAAGAAAATGTGAAATACCTCATTGGCAAAATAGGCAACCTGGAAAATAGATCCAGAAGAGACAATTTAAAAATTATTGGCCTACCTGAAGGTCATGACCAAAAAAGAGCTTGGAAAGCACTCTATAAGAGATCATTAAGGAAAACTGCCCAAATATCCTAGAAACAGAGGTGGAAAATATTTATTGAAAGAATCCATTGATCACCTCTGGAAAGAGATCTCCAAAGGAAAACCCCAAGGAACATTGATGCAAAACTCCAAAACTATAATCTGAAGGAAAAAATACTGAAAGCTGCTAGACAAAAACAATTCAAATATCAAGGTACAATGGTCATGATTATACAGGATCTGGCAGCTTCTACATTAAACAATTGGAGGGCCTAGAATACCATATTCCATAAGTCAAAGGTCATAGGGTTAAAACCAAGAATTAATTACTCAGTAATACTCAGCAATATCTTTAAGGGAAATAGAGCTTCAGTAAAGTAAGAAACCTTCAATCATTTCTATTGGATAAAATCAGACTCAGATAAAAAAATTTATTTTATAAACACAGGATGCAAGAGAACCATAAAAAGGTAAACAAGGGAAACATATACATATATATATATATATATATATATATATATATATATATATATATATATATATATATATATATATATCTGTAACTCTTGGGAACTATATCTGTCACTAGGGTAGCCAGATAGAGTATTACGTGGACTGAAGTGTGGTTGTGAATGGTCCCTGATGTGAAGACACCAGAGAAAAAGATATTAAAGGATAGGTCTGTAAAAGAAAAAGAGGAAAGGGGAGGTATTATGAGGCAATTCATTCACATGAAGAGGTGCAAAAGACCTATTACAATGGAATCATTTCCCTACAATGGAGGGAAAGAAGAGAAGGGGATGATCAATTCTGAAACTTGATCTCTTCAGTTTTGGCTTTAAGAGGGAATAATTTAATCATTCAGTTATAGAAATTGATCTAATTCTCAAAGAAATAAGAGGATAAAGAGGAAAAGAAAAGGGAGGGATGGGATAGAAGGGAGGTCAGAAATACTAGGGAAAAAAAGGTAAGAGAATGGGGAAGGGTTGATAGAAGATAATGTAATAGGTGAAGTGGATTAAAAAATTTCATTGAGAGAAAGAGGAGGGATAGGAAATAAGGTAGTGGATGGAGTGGGTAAAAAAACACAGAGCTAAGGACAGGGTGAAAAGAAAGAACAAAATTGTATACAAGGGAGAAAATAGGATGGAGGGAAATATAGAGCTTGTAATCATAATTTTTAATGTGAATGGGGCAAACTCTCCCATTCCTTGACACAGAGAAACACATACATTGTAAAGGTAAAAGACTCGAACAGAATTCATTATGTTTCAGCTGAAGTTAAAAAAAAAAAAAAAAGGAATAGCAATTCAGATCTCAAATAAAGCAAAAGTAAAAATAGATCTTATTAAAAGAGATAAGGAGGGAAAGTATAACTTGATGAAGGGTACTGTAACTAATGAAGTAGTAATAATACTAAATGTGTATTTCCAA
This sequence comes from Sminthopsis crassicaudata, assembly GCF_048593235.1. Classification (NCBI taxonomy): domain Eukaryota; kingdom Metazoa; phylum Chordata; class Mammalia; order Dasyuromorphia; family Dasyuridae; genus Sminthopsis; species Sminthopsis crassicaudata. Next base: position 393,174,887 of record NC_133620.1, on the reverse strand, counting down.
GTCATGGAGGAGAAAAATTCCTAGAGAAGGTTTTAAGCCAGTTCTAGGAAGAAATAGACAGCAAAACTATTCCAGTGGAGGACCTCAACCTTCCTTTCTTAGAATCAGACGAATTTAATCACCAAAATAATCAAGAAAGAAACAAGGGAGGTTAACAAGATCTTAGAAAATCTAGATATGATAGACCTCTGGAAAAAAATTCAATAGAGACAGAAAGAAATACACCTTTTTCTCAGCAGTTCATGGAACCTTCATAAAAATTGACTATGTGTTAGGGCATAAAAACCTCACAATCAAATGTAAAAAAGGAAGAAATAGTAAATGTTTCCTTTTCAGATCACAATCCAATAAAAATTATATTCAATGAAGGGCCAGGGAAAGATAGACTAAAAACCAATCAGAAATTGAATAATCTAATTCTAAAGAATGAATGGGTCAAACAACAAATCACAGAAACAATCCATAATTTCATGCAAGAAAATGACATTAATGAGACAACATACCAAAAACTATGCTATGCAGGCAAAGTAATTCTTAGGGGAAATTTTATATCACCAAATAGCTACATAAATAACATAGGGAAAGAGGAGTTCAATAAATCAGGCATGAAACTAAAAAAGTTTTAAAAAGAACAAATTTAAAACTCCCAATTAAATATTAAATTAGAAAATTTGAAACTCAAATGAGAGATTAATAAAATTGAAACTAAGAAAACTATTGAAATAATAAACAAAACTAAGAGTTCATTTTATGAAAAAAAAAGAACTAATAAAATAGTTAAACCTTTGGCTAATTTGATCAGAAAAAGGAAAGAAAAAACAAAATTACCAGCACAAAATTGAATAAGTCATTAATGAACTCCCTAAGAAAAAATCACCAGGGCCAGATGGATTCACAAGTGAATTCTAACAAACATTTAAGGAATAATTAATTTCAATACTATGTAAACTATTTGGAAAAATAGGTAGAAGAGTACTGCCAAATCCCATCTATGAAACAAATATGACACAGAGACCTAAACCAGATAAACAAACCAGAGAAACAAAATTACAGAAGAATTCTCCTAATGAATATGCAAAAAATTTAAAATAAAACATTAGCAAAGAGATTACAGCAATTTATCATTAGGATCATACACTATGACCAAAGGGATTTATGCCAGAAATGCTGGGCTGTATTAGAAAAAAATTATTACCATAATCAACCATATCCATAATAAAACCAACAGAAATTATATTATAATTTTAATAGACTCAGGAAAATTTTTTTGACAAAATACAGCACTCATTCCTAATAAAAATACTAGAGAGCATAGGGATAAAGTGAGCTTTCCTTAAGATACTGCTTATAAGCATATGTATCTCAAACCTATAGCAAGAATTATTTGTAATGAAGAGAAGCTGGATGCATTCCCAGTGAGATCAGGGGTGAAATAAGGATGCCCATTATCACCACTATTATTCAATATTGCACTAGAAATTTTGGCTTTAGCAAGAAGAAAAGAAAAATAAATTAAAGGAATTAGAATAAAAAATGAGGAAATAAAACTATCACTTTGCAGATGATATGGTGATGTGGTTAGAGAATTTTAGAAAATCATCCAAAAATCTACTGGAAACATTTCACAGCTTTAGCAAAGTTGTAGGATATAAAATAAATCCACACAAATCATCAACATTTCTATATATTATTGACAAAGCTTACAAACACGAGATAAAAAGAGAAAGTCCATTTAAAATTACTATAGACAAAATAAAATACTTGGGGTTCTATCTGCCAAGAAAAATCAAAAACTAGATTAACACAGCTTCAAAATATTTCTTATACAAATAAAGTCAGATCTAAATAACTGGAAAATTTTCAATTGTTCATGAGTAGTCTGAACTAATATAATAAAAATGACATTTCTGCCTAAATTGGTCGACTTGTTTGGTGTTATACCGATCAATGCCAAATGCCAAAATATTATTTTATAGAATTAGAAAAAAATAATAACAAAATTCATCCTGAAGAACAAAAGATCAAGAATATCAAGGGAACTTATGAAAAAAAATATAAAAGATAGTGGCTTAGCAATACCAAACTTAAAATTATATTATAAGGCCACAATAAAATTATATAGGTCCTGGCTAGAAATAGAGTGGTGGATTAGTAGAATGGATTAGATAAACATGACACAATAATCAAAGCTATAGCAATCTCATACTTGATAAATCCTTGTATTCCAGCTTCTGGAATAAGAATTCACTATTTAACAAAAATTTCTGGGAAAACTGGAAAATAATGTTAAAAACTCAGCACAAAACTACATCTCACATCCTATACCAAAATAAAGTCAAAATGGATATATGATTTAGGCATAAATAAATTAGCAGAATAAGGGATTATTTACTTTTCAAATCTTTGGACAAGGGAAGAATTTATGAAGAACTAGAGAATATTATGAAAGGCAAAATAGACTTTGATTCCATTAAATTAAAAAAAGATTTTACATAAACAAAACTGACAGAAACAAGATTAAAAGGGAAGTACAAAGCTGGGGGAAATTCTTTAAAGCCAATAGTTCTGATGAAGGTTTCATTTCTAAAATACAGAAAGAACTGTTTAAAATTTATAAGAATACAAGTCATTCCTTAATTTATAAAGGGACAAAGATATGAATAGAAATTTTCCAGATTACAAAATTAAAACTATTTATAGTTATATGAAAAAATGCTCTAAATCAGTATTGACTTGAAAAATGCAAATTAAAACCACTCTGAGGTAGCATCTCATACATCTCAGATTGGCTAAGATGACAGGAAAAGATAATGATAAATGTTGGAGGGGATGTGGAAGAACTGGAACACTAATGCATTGTTGATGGAGTTGTGAAATGATACAAGCATTCTGGAGAGCAATCTGGAACTATGCCCAAAGAGCTATAAAACAGTGCTTATCCTTTGACCCAGTAGTGACATTACTAGATCTGTATCCCAAGGAAATCATCTGCAAAAATGTTTGTAGCAGTTCTTTTTGTGGTAGCAAAGAACTGGAAAATGAGTAGATGCCCATAAGTTGGGGAATGATTGAACAAGCTGTGGTACATGGAATTAATGAAATATTATTCTATAAAAATGATGAAAAACTGATTTTAGAAAAGCTTGGAAAAATTTACATGAATTGATACTGAACAAAACAAGCACAACCAGGAATACATTGCACACAATAATAGCAAAAATGTGCAATGTTTAACTATGAAAAGCTTGGTTCTTCTCAGTAGTTCAGTGATCCAAAGCAATCCCAGTAAACTTTAGACAGAAAATGCCATCTGCATACAGAAAAAAAATAATCTAAGGAGACTGAATATAATCCCACATATGCTATGTTCACTTCTTTTTTTCTGTGTTTTTTAAAAAATCTCTCCCATGGTTTTTCCCTTTTCCCTTTTGCTCCAATTTTTCTCTCCCAACGATTCATAAAGCAATGCATATTAAAAATCAATAAAATTACTGCAATAAAAAGGTAAAATGAAGAAGCAGTGGTTAGGAGATATTCAATATTACCTATGACTGCACACAAGTGATAAGCTTCAAAGCTAAGATTTAAATTCAAGTTCCTCTTTCAGACCTGAAAATTGTAGCTTATCTTTGTCATGGTAGACTGTCTTCATGAGTTGCAAAGAAGACCATGACATCTGTTGACCCATCGTCTGGTGATAAGACTTTTTGCATTTAGCTAAGCTGATCTTCAGATGACAGAAGCATAGTCCTTTGGCAGATCTCATTTATAAACCTTTCTGACATGATAGGACTTTCTAATTTCTATTCCATTGGTATTGTTGTTCCAAAGCCATAATTACTTCCATGTCATAATGAAATTTTAGAAGAAGAGTTAAATGGAAGAAAAACAGCAAGCTCATTGATACCTCTCAGTGTCTGAAGTGAGTTGCATGATATAACTTTTCACATATTTTTGAATATTTTGTGTTGTCATAGAATAAGAAAACAGAAAATAATGTCTTCAAAAGAAGTTCATTGAAACACAGATAAGCTTCAATATTTTAGCTTAGAAAATGTTCAAAAAATAAACCTGATTCAAAAATTACTTATTTATGTAGCTCTTTCATGAAGAAGGTAAAATGTTTGAACTCTTACTGTGTAGGAAAATGAAGCATAGACTGCCACTGAAATTAAATATTGTATAGCAATGAATGAAGATCACTGACTTGATAACAGGTTTCTCCTTCCAGAAACATGACATGGTAAGAACTATATAATTTAGAGGGCTTGTGCTCCAGGAAAGTACCATTTATTATATAATCATCTGAGCATGGGTACGTTAAAAAGGGATTGGATTGTATGTGTAATTATTATGAGACCTGGAAAAGGATATATTAAGTTTTGTGAGTGTGGCAAAATAGAAGAGACTTATGTGTAAGTTATCTAAAAGAACATATACCATGAAACATGTAGTATCTTCATTTTGCTCTGTGCTGACTTCATTGATGAAGATGGGGAAGATTCTTCATAAAGCAAAAAACAAAAGTTTGTCATATGAGTGCCTCCACAATTTCATTTAAAAAACTTGCTGAAATATAATTTGAAATGCTATGCTGATCATTTCCCTTAAAGCCTATAGTCCAAGTGAATTAAAGCCTCTCTCATTTTGTGTGATATTTTTAAAGCAGATAAAAAAGCTTGATGAGGCAATAGTGACAGTCCTGATTATAATGTAAAAGCAAAGGGAGCTACTAAGGGATGTGGTATTGAAAGTTGCTTGATTCTGAAAGTATTTTCTCTCTATGAGGCAGTCAATTTAATATTTAGTAGGTAAAATGTTATGTTTATATGCATATATAAATATTATGTGTGTATATATTATAAATGTTACATATATATATATATACATTTTATTAAGGAAATAATCTAATATAAAATTCAATGGAACCTATTGAGATTACCTAGGAGGATCTTTTTATTCATAAATGAAATTCTTCTTACAAAAATACATTTCTCAAGTATCTTTATGTATGTAGTGTTATCATATTGGCTTGGTATGATTCTCTTCATGAGTAGAAATAAATAACTTTCATATTCCATGAAAGTAATACTAGCTCTTACCTTTGTCCATTTAGAAAGGATATAAATAGTATATCAAAAGTCTTAGAAGAGTTTTAAGCCTTAATATATTTTAAGACAACCAATATTGATGTCAATATGTGAAGAGACAAAGGCAACATATTGCCTTTGTACAAAAAGTACAAAAAAAAGCCAGACTTTTGTCAAGTTCTCATAGGTTGAATGTTACGTTGGATACACATAATGACTATGAATAAATAACTTAATTTCTCAAGTGCTTTAAGTATCTCTTTAAGATTGTATCTAAGTTGTTGATCAACGTTGTTGGTTGGGTTTCCCCAAATCAGTGAATGTACAGAACTAGACTAAAATAATTCATTATGATGATGATGGTAATTATGTAAACATAGTGGGATGCCTACTTATAGAAATAAAAAGGAAATAACTAGATACATTATATAACATATTGTATATATAAGTGGATATTTAGTTATATTAAATACACAAATTGATCTCTGGAGTGAAGGCATGAAGCAGTTACCTGGGTCTATTCAATTTCTTTTACTATCTAATCACCTGGTATTGCACTATTTGCTCTTATGATTTACAGTTGCTGAAATGCTTTAATAAACCATCATAAGATTTGAAGAGACACAAGTAGAATCACAGATGTATTATCTGGTTCCCCTTTACAAAACTCATTAGATAACGTGTCCTGTGATTTGTATTCCTTATACACCAAAAAGTGAATTGAGTTAAAATTACCATTCTATCATGGATTAAGTAACTATTTAAAAATAACTAAAGAGGACAGACTCATCATTATTCTGTATTCTTTATATAGTAATGTTTCCCCATAGATTTGGTAAGAGAGAGGATGCTATAATCATCATCCTCCTTTGCACTCAAAGATGGCAATACTGACCATGGCTGCAGATGGTCCCTTCAAACAATCCACTCCAATTTCCATCTTTTTGATTTGTAATTTGCCACTATTTATAGAGCTTACTATTGTTTTAGACTCTACCATTTAGACTATATTCGCGGAAAGATAGAATAATAGTTTATACAGTAAAAAATCCAACAGCCTTGTATTCCACAGTTTATATAGACATATTCAAATTTCCTTTCTTTTAGATGCAGTTTCTTTAGAGAAAAAGTCACATAAATTCTAATTAATTTCTTCCTTGTTGACATGTTTTTCTGTGGCTCACCTAGAATCCACAGGTGTGGCATGTTGTTGGAAGGTGCTCTACTCTATTTCTTTTGCCCCCTCTACTGACTGTATGGTGTTGGTAATACTCAAATTATTTTGTTTTTTGAGTTCTTTGTTATTCAGTCATTTTAGTTATATCCAATTCTTTCTGATCTTTTGTCCTTTTCTGGTTAGCCATTTTCTTCTCCAGCTCATTTTGTAGTTGAGAAAACTGAGGCAAAATGATTTAAGAGACTTTGCCCAAGACCAAATAGTTAGTAAGTATCTGATGCTGCATTTGAACTCAGGTAGTTCTTGACTCGAGGATTGGAGCTCTATCCAATATACTATGTAAGTGCCCCATTTTGAAGCTTTAGTGAATACCAGAAGGTAAGATATATGTATGTGTATGTATATCTATATCTATATTTATATCTATATCACACACAGCTTTAAAAATTCCAAGTTTGAAAATACCATTCCACAATATTTATTTATTTATAGAAGCCATCTCCATTTTACATAAACATACAGCATAGGATTCCTTTAAATAAGAGATATAACTCATTTAGAATATGGTTCAGTTTGTAAAAGCTCCCATTTGAAACAATTTTTTCATGCTGATAACTTTTTCATAAAGCAAGATGTAGTTATATTTACAATAATACAAAGGAATACACTTATTTTCATGTGTAATAGAGGAGTTTCAGTTCTTCAAGGGCCACTCTGAGTTAACATTGTAATGCGATTGTCAAAAAAGATAATGAGACCTTAAGGTTGCTTTAAAAGATTTAGGGGACACAGAACACAGAGGACAGTGAGCTCTTTGAGTTGTTCCCTAGTCAGATCATATCTGGAGCATTTTGTTCACTTATGTTTTGACTGTCTGGATAGTGGGAAAAATCTCACCAGAGCTTGTTAGGATACACTGAATTATGGAATATCAAACTATAAAATATTTTATAGTTTTAAGTATTTGTATATGAAAATTTTGGCAGAATGGTAGTCTTTTTTTAAGTGTTTGATACCTTTACTTATTGAGTATGCATCACATTTGTGGGGTAGGTCATCTTGGGCTCTTTTTTCTATTTAGACTACAACATTCTATTTTGTGGATTTTAAATGTTTGAAGAATTGATTTGTGTTATTTGAGTTTCTTCTCTTTATATTTGATGATATTTTTCCTGGTCACTTGTAAAAGCCATTTTGTTGTTTGTTTTTTCCTGTGCAATTATTCTATTAAACCCATATTTTCCATCAATTGAGGAATAATTGAAAAAGTTATGGCATATGATTGTGATGGAACCCCATTGTGATAAAAGACCATAGGAGCAGGATGGTTTCAGGAAAAAAAAAAAAAAAAAAAAAAAAACAAAAAGCAAAAAACAAAAAACCCCCCAAAAACCCTGACTTCTGTGAATTGATAAAAATTAAAGTGAGCAAAATCAGGAGATTACTGTATAAACAGCAACATTGCATGATTATCAACTGAATGACTAGGGTATTTTGATCACTCCTGTGATCCAAGATGATTCTGAAGTATGCCCAAATGACTATAAAACTCGGCATAGCCTTTGGTATAGTGATAGCACTGATGTTATGTATGATGTGGGATTTGGCACCAAATGATGGCAGGAATCAAAAGTTGGGGTTTGGTCATATGAAGAATCCACAATAGCCATTTTCTTTGGCAAAAAGTGGACTTCTTTAGAGGAAAATTAAAGATTTGTTCTTCAGTCCTTTGCTTCAGGGGCACTTCTCTAGGCCTGAACATTTTCAAATAGTCCTATTCAACAAGCATTTAAAATACCTACCCCATGAAAACATTGTGCTAAGCATGGGGAATATTGAGACAGTGTGAAAAATATGTCCCTTTGAGGAATTAATGAAAAAAAAATACAAAGGATGGTGGCTTAGCGGTATCAAAGCTAAAACTAAATTATAAAGCAGCAGTAATCACAACCATTGGTACTGGCTAAGAAATAGAATGGTGTATCAATGGAATAGATTAGATGCATACAACACAATAATCAGGATTATAGTAATCTACATTTGATAAATCTCCAAATTTTAGCTTCTGAAATAAGACCTCACTATGCAACAAAAATTACTGGGAAAACTGGAAAATAATATGTTGGAAACTCAGGATAGATCTACTACCACATATCAAAATAAGGTCAAAAATGGGGACATGATTTGGGCTTAAAGAATGATACCACAAATGAATTAGGAGAGCAAAAGATAATTTACCTATCTGATCACTGGAGAAGGGAGAAATCTATAACCAAAGAAGAACCCAAGGAAAAAAATGCAAAGCAAAATGGACAACTTTGATGATACCAAATTAAAAGTTTTTGCATAAACAAAAATCAATAGAAGCAAGATTAAAAGGGAAGTACAAAACTGGAAAAAAATACTTACAGGTAGTATTTCTGATAAAAATCTCATTTCTAAAATATATTAAAAAAACTGTGTCAAATTTATAAGAATACAAGTCACTTCCCCATTAATAAATGGTCAAAAATAAAATGGTCAAAAGATAGAAAAGAAAAATGATGATGAAATTAAAGTCATTTATAGTCATATCAAAAAATGTTCTAAATCACTATTGATTAAGAGAAATGCAAATTAAAAACACTCTGAGTTACCATCTCACACTTTTCAGATTGGCTAAGATGACAGGAAAAGATGTAGGAAAACTGGGACACTAATGCATTGTTGGTGGAGTTGTGAATGATCCAACCATTCTGGAGAGCAATTTGGAATTATGTCCAAAAAGCTGCAAAACTATGCATATCCTTTGACTCAGCACTGCCATTACTGGTTCTATATCCCAAGAAAATCATAAAGGAGGGAAAAGGACACACATATGCAAAAATGTTTGTAGCAGCTCATTTTGTGGCAGCCAAGAATTGGAAAAGGATAGATGCTCATCAATTGGAGAATACCTGAACAACTTATGGTATATGAAGATAATAGAATGTTTTTATTTTATAAAAAAAATGATGAACAAGCTGATTTTAGAAAGGCCTAGAAAGATTTACATGAACTTATGCTGAACCAGGAATACATTTTACATAACAAACTGCAAGAATGTGCGATGAGCAATCATGGAAGACTTGGTTCTTCTCAGTGGTTCATTGATCCAAAGCAATTTCAATACTTTGGACAGAAAATACCATCTGCATCCAGAAAAAGATTTAAGGAGACTGAATATAAATCAATACATGCTATGTTCACTTATTTTTTTTAACCTATCCCATGGTTTTTCCCTTTTGTTTTGATTTTTCTCTCCCAACATGATTCATAAAGTAAAGTGTATTAAAAAAATAAATTTACCAGAAAAAAAGAGTACATGACCTTAGAAAACATAGAAAGTAAATGATCTCAGAAAGTAAACCTACAAGAGATGATGCATAAAACAAAATGCATGTGATTACCAAAAATAAAAGAAAAAAAAGAAAAAAATATCCCTTTGAGAAATTTACATTCTATTAGGAAGATATTGTATAAGCAATAAGTATGTGTGTGTGATAATTTGGAAAGAAGAGAATACTAATTAGGTCAGACAAGATTTCCTTTAAGGAGTTGACCCATGAGTTGAGTCTTAAAGGAATCTAGGAAATCTATGGGGCTGTGGTAAAAAAAAAAAAAAAAAAAAAAAAAAGAGAGAGAGAGTGAACTCTAGGAATTGGTGATAGCCTATATGTCAAGATAAAGAAATTGGATATGACATGTGGAGATCAAGGAATAGCAAGGAAATTATTTTGGTTAGAATGAAGAGTGAACAAAGAAAAGCATTTTGAAATAAATCTGGAAAGGGGGTCTAGAACCAGATTATAAGGCATTTGAAATGTCAATTTGGGAAGTTTCTATTTCTCCTTAGAAGTAATAGATAGCAACTGAAGGTTTGAAGATGAGTATCATGAGTCACACTTGTGCCATAGTATAATTACTTTTTGGAAATTGATTGGAGGGTAGATTGAAAAGCTGGACTCACCAAATCTTCAAGTGATGAGATAATGATGAAATGAGAATGAAGCTGAGAGAAATTTGTATTTTGCTTTACAAATCTTATCTCATTTCATTCTCACGAGCCAACCCTAGGAGGGAAGTGGTATTATTACCCATAGTTTTCAGATGAGAAAATGGAGTAGATAATGCTTTTGTGACTTGCCTAAGATTATACAACTAATAAATGTCTGAAGCTGAATTGCTACTCAGGTCTTCTGAAATCCAGATTAATCTAGTAATCTAAAGAGGTGATAAGGGGCTAAACTGATGGCCATCTGAGTTGGATGTAGGGGACACATGGTAAGAAATGGAACTCAAATCAATAATGGAACTCCAACAATTGATTGGAAATGATCATTGAGGTTAGGGGAAAATAAAGATGACTAAGAAGTCATGAATACAGATTACTGAATGAACAATGTGTATGTTGAAAAGAAATATGGAAGTTTGGAAGAGGAGAGTATTTAGAAGAGAATGTACTTAGTTTTATTTTGTACCTATTGAGTTTGAAGTGACTTTGGGATATCCATTTGGGAATGTTCAAAAGGTAGCTAGTGAAGTGAGACTGAAATTTAAGAGAGAGACCAGGGCTTGATAAATACATGCAAGTGTCATCTGTACAAAGATAATTGAAACTACAGGAGCAGATGAAATCCATAAGAGAGAAGAGAATGGACCATTGACATAGTCTTGGGGAGGTGGAAGAGACATACAATCGAGGAGGAACATATTGATTTGAATGAGATTGAGGAGAGAAAAGAAAAGAACCAAGACAGAGCAGTACTGTAGAAACCTCACGGGGAATGTCTAGAACAATAGGACATTCTATCAGGAGAAAAAGAATGAAGATTGAGCACAGAACATCAGATCTAGCAAATAAAATGCAGCAACATTGGAGATAACTATCAATTGAAGGAAGATTACATCCATCATAAAACTGCATCGACTTTTTTTGGATGTTACATTGCATTGTTGACCTTGTTTGATCTTGTAAAACACACAAACATACACACACACACACAAACATACACACACACACACAACTAGATCTTTTTTGCACTAAATTCCTGTTAATATATACATACCTTCCTCATATTTCACTTCTTCTTTCATAATAAGTGCAAAATGAGTGAAATGTCAAAAAGCCTTTGACAATGAATGAATAATGTACAGTGTGCAAATTAAATGCCTTGGATTTTCCTCTGAAAAAAACCTGAAATGTATTGGTGTTATCACAGAATGACTAGATAATCTATTTCTGATACCAAATCATGTTAAAGGGGCATATAGTTTTAAACGTTCTCTTTTAAAATCAAATTGAGGATTTGAGACATAACTAAAAACATAGTATGAAAAGTTTTTGTCCTCAATATAAAAATCTTTTGAAAATTTCATTTTTGGTATTTATTGTTGTAAAACAACAACAACAAAAAAAAAACCCTTAAGTCTCCAGAGGCCATTTGTTAGCATGTTTCACAACTTGGAATATTTATAATCCTGGCACTGTTGTTTGGATCTTTCCATCTGCATGAATAATTTCCATGGCTGCCTACAAACAGTCCCTAAAGAAACCCTTAACCTAAAATGAATATTTTTTTTTACGATGAGGAAGAAGTTGGGACTGAGTATTTGAGCATGTTGGAGCTCACATCGGTCAGGCATCACTACCCATTTGTTTGAAAAGTAGAACTCCAAATATTTGAGATATGTTTTTTAAAAGGCAACATCATGCCTCAGGAAGTACAGATGCCTGTACAGGGTAATTGAAGGCATACGGCTGAACACACTTTATAATAATTGTGCTTTTGTGTGTGATTTCACTCCCTTCCTACAGAGCTGGAGTTTTGAAGTCTCATGGCTGGTTACATTAAAACTTCCTTCGGGGTCTGGATAAATCCATCTTCTCAATTGCATTTGAATCAGAGACAACTTTAAAGGGAGCAGTCTTGTAAAGACAAAATAGGCTGATCAACCACATGGAAAGCTTTATTAAAAGCTTTTCAAGATTAAACTCAATATGGGATATTAAATTTTTCATAGTATTTAAGAAATTATTGACAAATTTGAAACATGTAGTTTCTTTTGAAATTAAGACACAGCTATATTACATCTAATGTCAATAATAACCTCTTCAGAAATACAACTTTAAGTATAATAATGGTATAGGCTACAGTTACTTCCATTGTAATTATGTTACAAATAGAAGATATTTTCATGGGCAGCAAAAATTCATACAATAAAAACTTTAAAATGATCACTATAGAGACTGGGTATCATCATAGGGTCAGGCAAAATTGTATATGTTCAAAGGGAGCACTATCAAGTCAACAGAGAAACCACTATTTTACTTAACTACCAGTCAAAATGATAGGAGTTGGGAAAAGAATACATCTGGATTCAAAACAGTAATCAAAAGATCCAGAAAAAAGGAAAAAAGTGAACAAGAATTGATTAAATGCCTACTATATGCCATTCAGTTTGCTAATAGCCTCACAAATATGATAGATGCTAGTATTATCTCCATTTTATAATTGGGAAAACATAAAATATGCGATTTGCCCAGGTTCACATAGTAAGTGTATGAGGTCAAATTTTCTTTCTCACTCCAGATCTGTGTACTACCTAGATGTGCCAGGAAATCTTGGAATTGAGAAAATTTTCTAGAAAAAGGAGTAATTTTTTTTCCTTCCCAAGAATCCCCTAATCTAATTTATAATCTTGTTTGAAATGGAACTTCTCACTTACATGAAGTGATGCTAAGTGAAATGATCATAACCAGGAGATCATTATACACTTCAACAACAATACTGTATGAGGATCAATTCTCATAGAAGTAGCTATCTTCAGCAATGAGAGGATCCAATTCAGTTCCAATTGACCAGTGATGAACAGAACCAGCTACACCCAGTAAAAGTGGGAAATGAGTGTGGACTGCTTGCATTTTTGTTTTTCTTCGCAGATTATTTTTCCCTTTCTAAATCTGATTTTTCTTGTGCAACAAGAAAACTGTATAAATATGTACACATGTATTGTATTTAAGATATACTTTAACATGTTTAACATGCATGAGACTGCCTGCCATCTAGGGTAGCAGGTGGAGGGAAAGAAGGGAAAAGTTGGAACAGAAGTGATTGCAAGGGTCAATGTTGAAAAATTACTCATACATGTATTCTGTCAATAAAAAGCTATACTAATAAAAAAGAAAGAAAAAAAAAGAGAAATAGAACTCCTCAGATGAGTCCATGGCTTTTTTGGTGTTTTGTTTTGTTTTTGTTGGTTGGTTTTGTGTGTATGTCTGTATCTGTGTCTGTGTCTGTGTGTGTCTGTGTGTGTCTGCGTGTGTCTGTATGTGTGTGTGTGTGTGAGAGAGAGAGAGAGGAGGCACAGAGAGAAAGAAGGGGAAGGGAAAAGAAAAAAAAGGGAAGGATAAGAAGGAAGAATAAGTAATTTTCCCAGAGGTGCAGAGCACTGGTAGTAGAGATAAAAAATAGCACATAATTGATTAGTGTTTGGAACTGAGGATCCAATTTATTGATTCCTCTTGTTTAAGAGACTCAAGAAATGAAATACTTAAAAGGAGAGTGACTTCAGCTAATAAAAACATGGCCTGTAGCATTCAAAGGGAACTAGAGACATCAAGAACAATCTCTTTTTATAGATTAGGGAGAAAGAGAAAGGATAACTGACTTCTACAAAGTGAAATAATAGATACCTTTTGACTCCAACTGCAATATTCTTTATACTTTCCCACACTGACTTTGAATTTGAAATTAGATAAAAGTTTAAATAAAAAAAAACCTAAGATTTCAAAATTCCCTTTTCTTATTTCTTTTTTTGTCGCAGAAGCAACTAAGGGCAGCAATTAGATGCCTCATTTTTTAAATATTAGAGAAATAGCTGTGCTTAACAAGACTCTGTTATATTTAACAAATCAAGTGAAGAACACAAACCTTTAATGGGGACAGTTTCTGGGCATGGACCAGAGAGGGATGGAACCCAACTGTAGAGTTGTGCTTAGTGTAGCTTATTGTTTTAATCAAGCACCTGGAATTATTTTATGAGCACTGTTATTTTAATCATTTCAGACATCTCTGAATTATATTATCAGTGACTTTTACTGTTTTTCAGTTGCGCAGAGGAGTAAATGAAGTCAGAAATTTGACCAAGATCACAGATCATGCCTCTGGCAGAAGTTGCAATGGAACCTAATTCTGCAACAGAATCCTATTCCCAAAATCACAATCATACTTAATAGTCATAGTTCTGCAATTATCTTCTATTTTCTCTCATTTAAAAATGAATTATTCTCAAAACTAGCACATTGCTCTGAACAAAATACTTAATAAAAGCTTGTTGGACTGATCTAGAATAGAAAATGGAATTAAAACTAAATTTATCGTCATTGTTCCCAAATCTGTTCTACTTTATGTTTTTCTAGTTCTATAAATGGGACCACTATTGATTTGGGTTTTTTAAAAAGGCAAATCAAAACAATAAAAACAAATCACTAGCCATAAATTATTTGAAAGTTTAGAGTTCAATAAGTACAAATGTTCATATTTATTTACATTTTGTCATAGGGTCAGACATTGTGCAATGGTTAACGAAGAACTTAACTATAGAAGATCCAGGTAAGTAAACTTTGTTTGTCCTATTTATGGAAATTACTTTACTTTGGAACTTGTTTGGGTTTTTTTTGAAGATGTGTCTTCTTAGAGTCATTCTTACTAAAACATTCTTCTGGAATATAATAATTATGCTTAACTAAGGGCAATGCAAATAAATCTTAAAATATTTTTGATATTTTATATAAAGTATGTTCAGCATAATAGCATTTTAATATCTTATCTTTGATAATATGCTGGATATTCTTATTTAAGTGATATATGTGCCTTATAGGTGCAGATTCATGTTACATATAGTATTCTTCATGCCTTTCCTCTGTTTATTATTGAGAGTTTTTCCTATTTATAACTTGTTTGTATGTAGTTATTTGCATATTATTTTTTTCCCATCATACTTTGAGCTCCTTGACAGCAAATACTACCTTTTATGTGAGTTTGTTTCTTCTGAGCTCAACACCGTACCTAGTATATAAGAGATAATCAATGCTTCTTGCCTGATTGTCTAATTAACTAAAAAGTCTGGTCTCACTAAATTATATGTAGTTGTAGTACTTTGTGGTCATATATATATGACCACAAAGTACTACAACTACATATATATATATATATATATATATATATATATATATATATATATGCATTCTTGAGCTCCCTCTATAACAAATTCAATCACAATGAAACTTCCTTCATATACAAAATGTTTCTAATATTCAACATGGAATCAATTTGTTTCAAGCTATTGTTTGTTATAATGCCTTTTAAGTACAATGAAAACAGTCCTGTAACTCATTCAAATCTGAATACTATAATGATATTAGTTACAAATACCAGTCTGACTTTTTAAATTTTTCAATGAATTATCACAACACACATGGTAGAGTACTTGAAAATATCTGGACAGTTATTTTGTTATGGATTTTATTCTATCCTTGCCATCAGTCAACTACAAAGAAAACTATGTAGCCTTCCCCCACAAATACAAAAAAATAAAGTTATGAATTTGCTTAAATAATTTCATTTTTTTCTTTTCAATTCAGGAAATTGTGAAGTAGACAGGAATTGGCTATTAACTGAGAAAAAATACCATTATCAAATGGGTCAATTTTTCTACAGTTTTCTTTGGTGGAAGGAGTTGGAAGCCAGGGAAGTTTCCCCTTTTCATCAAAAGAAGGAAATGGGACATTTGCCTACAGGGTGTTGGAAAAGCATTAGGTCAATACTTTCCATAGCAAATTGACCACATTGAATTTTGCTTATGGCTGGATTTTCTGCAATGATTCTCAATTTAGCATTCCCAGCTAGATGTTCATTGTGAAATAGATTTTGTTGGGTTCTTTATGTATGAGCACACATAGACTTGGAGTGATTTTCAACCTTGAACATCTTTGCATGTTTATGCTGCATTTGTTCAATGGGAGGGGAGTGGAGGGGAGAGGAAAAGGAGGGTTCGAAATAAAATTACAATAAACCCTCATTGAAATGCATAAATCTTTTCTCCTATGTGCAATTTGTTAATCATTCTGACTTGTATCTATTTTGTTCAGATGACCTAAGTGCCCAGATTTAGAATTGTTTATCCCTCAGGCTTCTTTAAACATGTATTATTTCCAGATAAACATTTGATTCCCTAGGTCAGCACTAAATAAAGAGGGTTTTTTTTTTTTTTTTTGTATATTTTAGCTTGATGCATTCAAAGGTTTTTGAAGCTATTAATGTCTATTTCCAAATGAGTGCTAAAATGTAGAATCATAATTGATACCCAATATATCCTTTTGAATAAGTAGTATATGTGCACTCAAAAATATTTTTGCTAATTGGAAAAAATGTCATAGGATTTGCTTTATGTAGGAGAAAGTGACTTTGAATTTTGAAATATACATATTACTGTAAAAATGCAAAAAGCTTGGTTTGGATCAGAAGTCCTTGATATATTTTTTTTTTGTCTCTTCATTCCAAATGTATCCAAATCTCAAAGCTCTTTGGAAATGAACTGCATTGTAAAGCAGAAAATCTATCTACTTTCTTTTGGTGGCAGATCTCTCATAAAGGGTTTATCATTAAAATGAATTCATTCCAGATCTAACTTTTGACCTCCGTGATTTAGCCCCCTGTAGATGCCAGGGAAGGAGAGATAAGTAAAGGAGGGGAAATTCACTTTCCTGTAGTGCTAAATATGTCCTGAACGACTTTCTGTAACTGTGATTATTAACCATGGCTAATTAGACTGAGCTGCTGAACAGAAAAACAGAAATGAAAGTAGTCAAGAGATTTGTCCTTGAACTGTTCCTATTGCTTCTATTTCTGATTGGTATAAAATTATATTTCTCATCCTTCCCAAACTCTGCTACTTCCTATGGAAAATTGCTGATTTTCACTAGCTAAATTCCACGATTTCTCAGAGATCACCTGAACAGTGAGTGATAATGTCTTTCACTTATCAAAATGCAAAGATCTGTTGCATAAGTGCAAAATACTTTTATTTTACAGACCTTGGGTCTGATTTTACACAGTTTGTGCAGATTAGAGGAGATGTGGTTGTAGAGGAAGAGGGAAGAGAAAAGAGGAAAGATGAGGGAGAGAGAAGAGAAAGGGGAAAAAGATAGAGATAGAGAGAGTAAAAGAGAAATATAAAAAGATAGAGAGAAGATAAAGGAGGAAAAAGAGAAAAGACGAGACAGGAATGAAGATGAGAATAAAAAGGACGTAAAGAAATTCTGAAAGGAAGAAAGCTGTAAAAGCAACAGAGCTCTGAGAAAAGAAGTCCAATGCTTCAGGATCTGGTCAATTATTACCTGTCCAGAGATCTTGATTCTGCCTTTCCTGCTATATCAAGGGAGCACCCTGGAGACCTTAGTTAAAGAATTAATTTCTTTGCTTTAGCATTCTTACTCCTTCTCACTTAGGAGTATTATTTCCCCCACCCCCAGGTCTTCAGAGTTACTAGGAGGATTAATGAGTGAATGCTTTGCATGGTGAAACATCTTAAGAGGAACTATATTTTTCAGCCAATGATTTATTAAGTCCCTCTATTGTACACAGACCATGTTCTTGACTAGAAGGGTTACAAAGTAATGATCAGAGATAGCCTTGGTCTCAAGAAACTTAAGGTTTAATAATAAGGAAGTCAAAAAGGCAGGCATTTGTTTATCTATTATAGCCTGATGATGCATAAATATCATTTGCTATACTGTATATTCTCCACAAGATCCATGTTTCCATGTCTTGTGCTTACACTTACACAGTAATCTAGCAGGATGAGTGGGGAAGGGTTAAAGGTAGGATAAGTTTCAGCAAAACTGTTTGTGGGAGGAAAGGAAAGATTTGGTTCTCAAAATGAATCCAAAAGGCCCAGGCAGTAGTATAATTTGGGAGATGTATTACTGCATCACAACTTATTCAGTCACCATAAATGTTCAGGGAAAAAGACAATATTTGTTCAGTAAATGGTATCACTAGATACTGTTCCAGATTCTGGACATTCTAAACATAAAAAAGACAACAAAAGTGTCAGCAATTGTGCCTGTCCTTAAGGAGCTTGTATTAGAATTGTTACACGAGCAGAGAATACAGTTTAGTAGAAATATGGAAGCTGCCTGTCATCATAAATTCTAAGGCATTATATATGTAATATAAAGATTCAGGGTAAAAGATTTGGGGAGAAAAGATTACTCGAGCTAACTTTCTCATTTTGCAGAATAGGAAACAATACCAGAGGATTTAAGTGACTTAATAAGGTGACATAGGAAGTAAGTGAATGTGTGATCCTTGTTTCCATATTTGCAAAATAGGTAAAGCGCTCATAAACAGACTTCATTTCTCAACATTTACTATAATTCCTTGACTCAGTTTTCATCTTTATAACATGAACTAAAATAGTTCTATTTGAATCTCTATTGTAAGTTGAACCTAATGTATGGAACCTCTCTCTGCTTATTGTGTCCCCTATTTGCCTATAGTAGAGAACTGGGCTTAGAGGCTTGGATTCAGGTCCCTCCTAAACATATCATTGTTAGGTGATTGTAATTCACTTAACCTCTTAGAGCATCAGACAACTCTCCACGAAAGTGAAAGGTTCCCCTCCCATCCCTTTCCTATGTATTTCTTCTTCCTGGCATATGCCAGAAGTCAGAATGAATGAGGTAGAAAATTAACTCTAGACTAAAAGTCACTTTCTTGCTCAGATGAGATGGTTCCTCAGTGGGCTAGACTTTTACCAGTACCAAACTCTTGTGGTGCCTGGTTGCCAGAGGCACCTCTGATGATTCTTCCAGTCTTTCAAAAATCCCAAGTTACAAATGTTATCATTATTATTATTGTCAAAGGATAGAATGGAAACATGTTAAAAGGGTGAAATATCTGTAAGACCACAGTGGGGCATAACATTCTGAGAAATAATTCAAATATTTTTTATTGTTTGAAGATTTACAAAGTGCATTCATTCCATTTGCTTGTGTGTCTTGTATACACAGAAAAATGTTATGTTGTTGGATTCCATGTGTACAAAAATTCTTTTCATTTTTATATTTGTACCTTACTCACTGGGCAAGTGCTTGGCACATAATAGATGCTCAATAAATGCATATTGATGAATTGATGAATTGTGGTAACCTAATTATCTAAGAAGCATAAATATTGATACTCATTTTAAAAACATTAACATGATAGCTAGGATTTATGATAATTTATTATAATAATTTGTAATATACTTAATGTAATATGATGAAATATATTTGGGATTATGTCATTTATAATTTATAATATTTTTAGTAATTATTTAAATCAATTGCTATATTTTATAAATAAGATAATGAAGGCTCAAAGTAGTGACTTGCTTTGTGACAAAGATGATTTGCTAGTAAATGTCAGTGGAGATTTGTATTCAAATAATTGAAAGAAGCAGTCAAAAGGCATTTACTAGATTCTCCATGCCAGAAACTGTACTAATTGCATAAGGTACAGTGTAAAAGGAGAAAAGATACATTTTTCTGTCTCTTTGTGTTTCTGTCTGTCTTTACATATATTTGTTATATCTGTATGAGTATATCTATAGCTATATCTATCAATAAAAACTGGCAAATTTCTTCTATCCAATTTCACAGATTTCACATTAAAATTATTGTTAGATTAGCCCCAATGTTATATAAACTATTTGAAAAAATAGAAAATGAAGAAGTACTACCAAATTCCTTTTATGACACAGCCATGGTACTGATACCTAAACCAGGTAGGTTGAAAACTGAGAAAGAAAAAAAAAATTATTGTTAGGGTTTTTGGAGTCTGTGGATTCCAGTTAAAGAGCCCCTACCTTAGAGGATAACTAGTATGGGGACTTGGGGTGACTGGAAGAGGTGGCCTATAGAAAGCATTGTTTGACAAATTGTGGTATACGAATATAAAGGAATACTATTGTACTCTATGAAATAATGAGAAGAAATATTTTAGAAAGTGCTGGAAAAGACTTACATGAACTGATGTTAGTGAAGTGAGCAAATCAGGAGCATATTATACACAGTAACAGCAATAGTATGTAATGATCCACTTTGATAGACTTAGCTCTTCTCAGCAATGTCTGACAATTCCAAAAGACTCATAATGTAAAATTTCAGCCACACCCAGAAGAAAGAACCATCCAGTCTGAATGCAAATCAGATAATATTTTATCACTTTTTTTTCTTTCTCATTTTTTTCCTTTTGTTCTGATTCTTCTTTTCCAATATGACTAATGTGGAAACATATTTAATATGATTGTACTTTGTATAACCTATATTAGATTGCTTGTTGTCTTGGGAATAGAGGGAGAGGGAAGCAAGG
Organism: Sminthopsis crassicaudata; assembly: GCF_048593235.1. NCBI lineage: Eukaryota > Metazoa > Chordata > Mammalia > Dasyuromorphia > Dasyuridae > Sminthopsis > Sminthopsis crassicaudata. Next base: position 393,154,182 of record NC_133620.1, on the reverse strand, counting down.
GAAAGAGAAAAAAATGGAAATCAAAATCTTATAAAAGTACATGTTGAAAACTAGCTTTACCTGTAATTATAAAAAAAGATCATAGTAAGTGAGGGAATAATGTTGTTTAAACTGAATTTTCAAGTAAGCCAGAAATTCTAAAAGGTGCGAAAGAGTTTAAGATATGCATGAAAAAGAGGATGTGAAGCATCTTGTGCGAAGAACAGCAAATATACCAATATACTTATATTTAAATTTAAAGGTATTAGCCACTGGCATTGATTGTGTGGTAAGCTGAGCAAGGGTTTTCATGGTTAGACACATGTTTTAGGAAATTTACTTTGGCAGCTGTATGGAGGATGGATTGGATTGAGGAAATGAGACAAACAAACCATTTTGCAGTAGGAAAGATGAAAAGGTCATGAATTAGAGAGGTAGCTCTGTGAGGAGAGAAAAGCAGGTTACAATAGAGAAATTCTCTTGGTAGAAACAAGATTTCACAGTTGACTGGATACATGTAGTAAATCATAGAAGTTGAGGAAACTAAGATGAAGCTGAGTGAGCAGAAAGATGGGGTTTCCCTCAAAAGTAAGATAATGTCCAGGCTTGCTCACTATAGGATCTCTGTACCAGCCTGAGTCCTTGATCTTAGGAGAGGAGTGAAGAGGTGGGATTCATGTGGATGGTCAAACATGGAGTGATTTATTCCAAATTCTCTCAGCCTTATATGCCCTAATACTCTTACATAACTATAGCACACTGTGCATGCACTAACTATAAACTGCACATGTAGGACCACATAAACAACTTGCTGTTGTGCTGTCTTTTTGCCACTTTGTATTACTCTGATTTAGTTACAACATAGGCTGTCACACCCTTGGTGGATGGAGAACCAAACCAGACATTGTGAGCAGGGTTCCTTTTATTAGACTAAAGAGTTGTATACCTTGAGTTTCCCACTATCTGTGGCCCTCTACAAAATAATATGGAAGTTCAGAGTAGAGACAGATTTATGGGGAAAGGTAATGATTTCTGCTTTGAAAATAGTGTTTAAAATTTTTATGGTAAATTTAGGTTGAAATGTTTAATAAGTGGTTAGTTATTTTGTAATATTGGGACTCAAAAGAGACTGGGGTTGGCTGTATGATCTGAAACCCATCAGCAGAGAGAGAATGGGTTTAACCATGGAAACCAATGAGATACTAAATGGCTATAACATACAAAGAGAAGAGCTTCCAGGACTGAGCCTACAATTAATGGACATAACATGAATGAAGACCCATAAAAGGAGACTAAAGGGTTCTCTGTGTGCAGGTTTCTTGGGGAGCTTCTGGGAGCAGCCTTAGTTTCATTCAGTTCAGTTCAATCACTCCAAATGCAGCTAGGAGTTAAAGTCCAGATCCTTTATTGTGTCCTTCGAATATTGTCTCTTCCAAAAGCTTATCTCTGTCACTTGGTGCTCAGCTAGTTTTCTGGAAATCTTCCTCTCTCCTTGGTTCCCGAGAGCTCTGGTCTGAATGTCTCCAGCCAGCACAAATGTCGAAGTTGGAATAACTCTTAACTCTGAATCTCCTAGAGTGTGGGATTGTGGGTTTTCATGGGCTTGTGAATTTCCTGGAAGTCAATCCTAGTTGTGAATGTCCCAAAGTTCCCTGAAGTTCTGAATCTCCTAGAGCTTCCAGTGGGCTTGTCCTTTTATATGCTCTCTTAAAGGTGTGAACTCTGAACTAGAGAATTGTTAAGTACTATGCTAAATTACACAACCAACTTAGCACCTTGTAAGCATCACATATATATATATATATATATATATATATATATAGAGAGAGAGAGAGAGAGAGAGAGAGAGAGAGAGAGAGAGAGAGAGAGAGAGAGGGAGAGAAACAGAGAGAAACAGAGAGAGGGGAGAGAGAGAGAGAGAGAGAGAGAGAGAGAGAGAGAGAGAGAGAGAGAGAGAGAGAGAGAGAGGAGAGATCACAACAACATAAGAGTGGAGAGAATTCCAAGAAGAAATAGTGTCAGATATAGCATAATGAAGAAAGGAGGAGAGGGAAAGATTTATCAAATAAGAATTTAAATTCATTGGTGACTGAAGAAAGTAGCTTCAGTTGAATAAGATCAAAAGCTAGATTGGAAAGGAATTAGAAGTGAAAGGAGAGATATCAAGCAAACAGTTGCTTTTCATTACCTTTTACTTAAAGGAGCTGAAGAAATATAAGGGAAAAGAAGGAATAGATGATAGCACCTAGTAACTGGTTTGTTTGTTTGTTTGTTTTCTTTAAGAATGGGAGAGAGATGATTGTGTTTCTAGGTATCAGGGTAAAAACCAGTAGATTAAAAAAGACTGAAGATCTGAGAAAGAGTGAGGAGGATGATGGTGGAGACAATTTGCTGGAAGGAATGGAAGATGATCTGATGAAGGACTAAAGCACTGGTTTGAGAGTCAGAAGAACTGAGTTCAAATTCTTTTACTTACATAATGCTTCCTAACTGTGACCCTGAACAAATTATTTTAACCAACTTGGACTTCAGTTTCCTCATCTATAGAACTGACTGTTTGTAGTAGATGGATTAATGTCCCTTTAGGGCCAACACTTAATGACAACAATTCTAAGACTTGTGTGCTTGTCACTTTATTAAGCTAAATCTTTATGCAAGAAAATGTTCTTTTGGCTAAATGAATAGCTTCAGAACTACAATCAGTATCAACTCTAAATTAGAAATTTGGCACCGGTCTACTTCATCTTCACCACTCTGAGCAGTATTGATTGAGAATAAAACTAATGATTTGGAAAAAAAGGAAAAATAATGATGAAATCTCTCTGGCATATTCTTAGGTAGGTGGTTCAGTTCAAAAGAACTAACTATTGTATTGGAATGTTTTGATTGCCTTTGTCATTCAACCTCCAATGTTAGAAGCAATATCATGTATGATAGTGTGAGTGTTTTCAAAAGCTTTTTTGTTTAGAGTCTAGCCATCAGAAAATGGAGGTTTGGAAGATGGAAGCCTGGTTTTCCTTTTAAAAGAAGAGTGATAGTGTATTTCCAAGGGGGCAATTCTGCCAATCACCTGGCTAAATAAGTTATGGTATATGTATGTAATGGAATATTCTTGTTCTATAAGAAATTATGAGCAGGCTGATTTCAGAAAAGCTTGGAAAAGCTTCCATGAACTGATGCTTAAATGAGGTAAGCAGAATCAGGAAAACATTGTACACAGTAACAGCAATAGTATTCCAAAACAGTTCAATAGACTTGGGATAGAGAATACCATCAGCATATAGAGTGAGAACTATGGAGACTGAATGCAGGTCAAAGCACACTATTTTCACCCTTTTTTGTTGTTTATTTGTTTGCTTTTACTTTATCATGGCTTTTCCCTTTTGTTTTGATTTTTCTTTCACATTATGACTAACATGGAAATATCACTAAAATGAGTGTGCATATAAAAAAGAAAAGAAAAAATGAGATTTTGTTTGATGTGCTTATACTATTTTCCCTCTTTCTCTCTTTATTGCCCATTACTTTGACAATAATATGAGAGTGAAAAATTCTGATAAGTGTTGTATATCTGGTTCATCTAAAAAGAACATATGCTTGTAACATTCTTTGTGAGCAATACAGTCACAATATAACTATCTAGATGGCATGTTGTTTAGATTGCTTGCTTCTGGAGAAGAAAAACCTGAGTTCAAATTCTGGTTCAGATATTTACTAGTTGCATGTTTTGGGACAAGTCATTTTGCCTCTTGCACAATTTCCTCATCTATAACGTTGAAATAATAATAGCACTTACTATATAGGGCTGTTATGAAAATCAATTGAGATTCCATACATAACATTTTTAAGAATGTTAAAGTAATATACAAATGCTAGCTATTAGTATAATCATAAACAATTATTCAGGGCCTTTATTCTCCGAGTCTGCAAGACTACACTTTTTTTGAAATGGAAAGAGAAATAGATTTGAAACAATAGGATCTAAGTTCAAATCCCCACAGTTCCACCTATTACCTGTGTGTCCTCATGAAAATCACTTAAATTTGCTGACCCTCAGTCTTCTTATTGTAAAATAAGAAGTTTGACCTAAAAAAACTTTGACGTCCTTTTGGATTCCTTTGTCTATAATGCTGTGATACAATGCTGTCATTCATCTTCATTGCCAAAGTCTGACATATATTTTGTTTGATTGCCTACTAAAATTGACTACCTCTGTGAAGTGGCCTTTGACTAATCAAAAGAGAAGCAATACATTTTCTTGGATTCACTCCAAACAAAAGTAAAACTTGATGACACCTCCTAACTTATACAACATATACTTATTTAAAATCTTTTAGTTTTCAAACTTCAGGAGATCTTGGAAAGGCTTTTGTCCAACCTCTTTTTGCTATAAGTGAGAAACTGTGGGTCTATAGAGGTAAAGATATATCCTGAGAGTCATATAGGTAAAGAGTAACAGAAGAAAGATATGACCTAAGTCCTCTGATTCCAGCCCTTTATTCTTGCTATTTTTAATGCATAGTCAGTGTGTGCTTAGTGGTTTCTGTTAATCTGCAGCAAAATTAATATAGATCATGAACCCAAGAATTGTCAGTATTTGGGTTGTGGATTGTTGGAGTTTGTTTTTGCTTGTTTTAGTTTTGTTTGGGGGTTAAGAAGTCTGTGAGTATGTCTATCATGATGCATATGTAATAGATATTTAATGGATGCTTTTGGATAATCAATCTATTCATAGAATAAATAGTGAAGCTGGCAACAGGTAGCATGTGCCAGGCAAATCAAACCAACACCCCTCTTTGACCATCACTTACTCTTAGACCCTGATGATGCCACCTAGAGCCTTGAGCCCAAGGACACTGGGAATAGTAATTCATAGTATGCTGCCAGATCTTCTACTACTGGTCCTTATAACCACCATCCTCCATTGCTTCCATAAAAGGGAACTTCTATGGAGAAGAGGTCAGCTAAACCAACAAAACTACTAACAACCTGAGACCAAAAGGCAGGCAAACCAGCCCAGTTGAAGCAGCACAGTACCCCTGAGAGAAGGACAGAGGCATTACATTACAGACAAGTCAAAGTACCACTTCTATCTTGATCATCATTTCCCTTCAAAGTCCATTAAAAACAACTCAAGACTCTAAACCCTATCAGTCATTATCCTGAGGAGCAATAGCTATAAGGATGCAGCCTGCAAATTGCTCTTATAGGGGCTATAGTCACAGCTACTTAATACACAGGAAAGAAAGTTCTCATCACCAAAGTCCTTGGCACTGTTAAATGCTTCAACATAAGAAAATAATATAATTTTATCAGTGAAATGCATTAACAAAGAAGCAATAACATCTGTATTGCTTCTGTACCCTATGGACAATTGGGGTCTTTTCTTTTGACTTGCAGCTGAAATCCTCCATATGTGTTTTTCTCCCAATAGAATGTGAGCTCCTTGAGAACAGGGACCATCTGTTCTATGTGTGTCCCCAGTATTTAGCACAGTGTTTTGTGCATAGGAAACCATAAGTTATTCATTTGTTAATACTTCTAATTTAGAATAAGGCTAGTATATATATTTAAGGATGAGAAAACAGAATATTGTAGAAAAATAATTAAAATAAGAGCCTATAACATCCTACATAAAGAAATGTATAGTTACACTTAAAAATTTAAAATAAAACAGAACAAAAGAACTTCATTGTCCAATCCTTAAATGAAATTTGAACTACCTTTCCATTTCTTTCCCTGTCATATGTCTCTTCTGCCTCTATCACCATAAAGTGATTTAGATATGTATGATATTGTGAATCTGCATATATTTATTCATCATATTAAGATGGAGAGGTATGTGGTATGATAGAAAGAATATAGCATTTGGAATCAAAGGATGTGGGTTCAGATCCTATCTCTGCCAGTTAGTGACTTTAGGCAAATCACTAATATCTCTGCACCTCAGTTTCTTACTGATAAAAAGTGGCAGAGCAGGTTGAATTAGATGACTTCCATGGTTCCTTTGTGCTCAAAATCAATGCTGTTATGATTGTCTGATATGGTTTTACATTTTCTGCACAATCTGGATTTCATCTTCATCTTTATTCCTATGTTTTCCCTCATGTTTTGTGAAATTTGGCTAATATATTGGGGAGAGATGCTAAAATGCCCATTTCTGACAAAAAAAAAAGATGGGAACAATTAAATAAAGACTAGGAAACTCTACTTGTGCCAGTGTTACATTGTTACTGTTGAAAAGAGGAAGGTAATATTTGGAAAGGGAAGCTGCAATCTCACCAAGTACACATTTCAGCTTTAGACACAATAGGGCTTCTGCACATTCATAATACTCTAGAACCAAAGAGTGCCATATAAAGATTGGCCACAATCATTGGAAATTGTGACACTAATGATTTTTACAGCACTTCGTAGCTTAAAGGAGAAAATGGATTAAAGGAAGGATGTGTTGCTTTGGAAAACTTTAGGAATATTAAATATAAGGAAGAGGAAAAGGTTGTCACACATGTAATAACTGAGTAAGAATTAATTATAGCACATAATTCATAAATAGGAAATCATTAGATATATTATGCTTGAGAGATGGGTTTGCAGTGGTGCTAGATTCATTGTTTAATGCTTCTAATAAAGTTATAAATCTTCATCAGTAGATAGGCAAAAATCTAACCATATCTAGCATAAAGATTATATATTTCAATAACGATAGTTTTGACAGCTTAAAATATTAACATTTGTGATTTGGGGTAGGCTTTAAAATAGAGAATATTTATCCTTTTATTTTTTAACATAAAATTTCTCTCCAAAGACACTACCTTATTAGCAAGTATTTATTGATATATGATGAACATGACATAAAAAGTATGTAACAATTAACCTTAGGTCATTAAAACAGAATAGAAGAAGATTGATAAGATATATATGCAGGAAATCAATAATACCTCTTAAACATCTATTAAATACCAGGCATTGGGTAAGTGTTGAGAATACAAAAACAAACAAACAAGCAAACAAACAAACAAACAAACAACAACAACAACACCAAAACCGAACTAATCTAAAACCAGTCACAGGTATCAAGAAGCTCACAATTTAATGATGGAAACAACAAGCAAGCAAATAAGTCATATACAAGATAAATAGGAAAGAAATTAAAAGTGAAGGCACTAGAAGTAAGAAAGATTGGGGAAAACTTTCTATTAAAGCTGGGTTTTACTTGTTATTATTCAGTCATTTCAGTGGTGTCCAGCTTTTCATGACCCCTTATGGAGTTTTCTTGGCAAAGGTATTATAGTGATTTGACATTTCCTTCTCCACTGAAATCAAACAGAGATTAGTATCACACAACTAATGAGTATCTGTGTCCAGATTTGAACAAAGATGTTCTTGACCCTAGACCATGTGCTCTATCCACTCAGTGACCTACTTATGTCATCTGAGTCATCTAATTGGATTTTAGTTAGGACTTAAAATAATATACAGTGTTAAGTGTGGGGTCAATGCCTAGTTTCTGCCATACTAGTTTCCAATTTTCCCAGAAGTTTTTGTCACAAGAGTGAATTTTTATCCCAAAAGTTGGGGTCTTTGGGTTTGTCAAACACTAGATTATTAAAGTTATTGACTATTTTGTCTTTTGAACCTAACCTATTCCACTGATAAACTAGTCTATTTCTTAGCCAATACCAAATGGTTTTGGTAACTGCTGCTTTAATATAATTTTAGATCTGGTACAGGTAGGCCACCTTCATTTGATTTTTTTTCAGTAGTTCCTTTGAAATTCTTGACCTTTCATTTTTCCATATGAACTTTGTTATTCTTTTTTCTAGGTCATTAAAATTTTTTTGGGAGTTTGATTGCTATAGCACTAAATAAATAATTAGTTTAGGTATACTTTATTCATCTTTATTATATATGCTCGCCCTATCCAAGAGCACTTAATATTTTTCCAATTGGTTAGATCTGACTTTATTTGTGTGGAAAGTGTTTTGTAGTTTTGCTCATATCATTCCTGACTTTTTCCTTGACAGATAAATTCCCAAATATCTTATACCATCAGTAGTTACTTTAATTGGAATTTCCCTTTGTAACTCTAACTGTTGGATTTTGTTAGTGATATATAAGAATGCTGATGATTTATGTGGATTTATTTTGTATACTGCAACTTTGCTGAAGGTGTGGATTATTTCAAATAGCTTTTTTAGTAGACTCTCTGGGGTTCTCTAAGTATACCATCATATCATCAGCAAAGAGTGATAATTTGATTTCCTCATTACCTACCTACTTTAATTCCTTTAATCTCTTTCTCAATTCTTATTGCCGAAGTTAGCGTTTCTAATATAATATTAAATAGTAATGGTGATAGTGGGCAACCTTGTTTCACTCCTGATCTTACTGGGAATGGTTCTTGTTTATCCCCATTACATATGATGCTTACTGATGGTTTTAAATAGAAGCTGCTGATTAGTTTAAGGAAAAGTCAATTTATTCCTATACTCTCAAGTGTTTTAATAGGAATGGATGTTGGATTTTATCAGATGCTTTTTCTGCATCTATTGAGATGATCGTATGGTTTTTGTTAATTTGGTTACTGATATGGTCAATTATACTAATAGTTTTCTTAATATTAAACAAGCCCTGCATTCCTAGTATAAACCCTACTTGGTCATCGTGTATTATCCTGGGTATAATTTTCTGTAGTCTTTTTGATAATATTTTATTTAAGATTTTAGCATCAATATTCATTAGGGAGACTGGTGTATAATTTTCTTTCTCTGTTTTCAACTTACCTGGTTTAGGTATCAGTACCACATCTGTGTCATAAAAGGAATTTGGTAAGACTCCTTCATCCCCTATTTTTTCAAATGGTTTATGTAGCTTTGGAATTAATTGTTCTTTAAATTTTTGGTAGAATTCACATGTAAATCCATCTGGTCCTGGGGATTTTTTCTTAGGGAGTTGATTAATAGCTTGTTCTATTTCTTCTTATGAAACGGGACTATTTAAGCAATTTACTTCCTTCTCTATTAATCTGGGAAGCCTATATTTTTGAAGGTAGTCATCCATTTCACTTAGGTTATAACATTTATTGGAAAAGTAACTCCTTATTATTGCTCTAATTTCCTCTTCATTGGTGGAAAGTTCTCCCTTTTCATTTTTAAGAATAACAATTTGATTTTCCTCTTTCTTTTTCTAATCAGATGAACCAAAGGCTTATTTGCTAACAGTTTTTATTTTCAAAATTTATGCAAAAAATCATTTTCAACATTCATCTCTCCTAGACAGCAAGTAATCCAACATATGTTAAACATGTGCAATTCTTCTATACATATTTCTTTAATGATCTTGCTACACAAGAAAAAATCAAATCAAAAAGGAAAAAAAAATGAGAAAGAAAACAAATATAAGGAAACAACAATAAAAAAGGTGAAAACACTATGTTGTGTCCACATTCAGTCCCCATAATCTTCTTTCTGGATGCAGATGACTCTTTCCATCTCAAGTCTATTAGAATTGGCCTGAATCACCTCTTTGTTGAAAAGAGCCATTTTCATCAGAATTGGTCATCACATAGTTTTATTATTGCCATATCAAAGTTTTTTTGGTTCTACTCACTTCACTTAATGTCAGTTCATCTAAGTCTCTCCAGGTCCTGCTGATCCATATAAAACAATAATATTCCATAATGTTCACATACCATAACTTATTTAGCCATTTCCCAATTGATGGACATTCACTCAATTTCCAGTTCCTTGTATCTGCATAAAAGGCTGCTATAGACATTTTTTGCATGTGTGGATCTTTTCCCTTTCTTATGATATTATTGAAACACAGACCCAGTAGAAACACTGATGGATCAAAGAGAATGCATTGTTTAATAACCCTTTGGGCGTAGTTGCAAATTGCTTTTTAGAATGGTTGGATCATTTCACAACTCCACCAACAATATATTTGTGTCACAGTTTTCCCACATCCCCTCCAACATTCTTCATTATCTTTTCCTTTTATCATCTGTCCATTCCATCATCTTAGCCAATCTGAGAGTTGTGTAGTGGTACCTCAGAACTGTCTTAATTTGCATTTCTTTGATCAATAACGTTTTAGAGCCTTTTTTCATATGACTAGAAGTGATTTTAATTTCTTCATTTGAAAATTGTCTGTTCATATCCTTTGACCATTTATCAATTGGAGAATGGCTTGTATTCTTATAAATTTGAGTCAATTCTCTATATATTTTAGAAATGAGGCCTTTGTCAGAATCCTTGGATGTAAAATTTTCCCTCCAGTTTTCTGTTTCCCTTATGATCTTGCCTGCATTGGTTTAGTTTGTACAATAATTTTTAATTTAATATAATCAACATTTTCCTTTTTATATTTCATAATGTTCTCTAGTTCTTCTTTGGTCATACATTTCTTCTTTCTTCACAGATCTAAAAGGTAAATTATGCTTTGTTTTCTTATAGTATCATTTTATGTGTAAATCATGAACCCATTTTGCCTTATCTTGGTATAGGGTGTTAGGTGGTGGGCAATGCCTAGTTTCTGCCATATTATTTTTGGTTTCTGAAACACTAAATTTTTATAGTCATTGCTTATTGTGTCTTGTGAGCCTAACCTATTCCACTAATCAGTTATTCTGTTTCTTAGCCAGTACCTCGTGGTTTTGATGACCATTGCTTTATAATATAATTTTAGATCTGGTACACCTAGACTATCTTCATTTGCATTTTTCCCATTAATTCTCTTGAAATTCTTGATCTTTTGTTCTTCCAGAGAAACTTTGTTATTATTAATTTTTGCTCTGTAAAGTAATTTCTGGGCAGGTTGATTGGTATGCTACTGAATAAATAGATTAATTTAGGTAGAAGTGTTCATATTTTTATTATATCACCTCAGTCCACCCATTAGCACTTGATATTCTTCCAATTGTTTAGATCTAACTTTATATGTGTGGAAAGTATTTTGTGATTGTGTTCATATCGTACCTGACTTTGTCTTGGCAGATAGACTCCCAAATATTTTATATTATCTGTGGTAATTTTAAATTGAATTTCTCTTTGTACCTTTTGCTGTTGGAAAAGTGCCTGACATATAGGAAACCCATAATAAATGCTTGTTTACTGGATTTGTCCAAAACAACTAATTACATAGTACAATAAATAAATGAAGTAATCAACTAAGTGTTTCACCCATGCATCAATGATTTATTTTTTAATGAATCAATTGAATTGATTAATTATTTTGACCAGTAGATGTAATTTTTATATGCAGTGTTGTAATCTTATAATGATATTTTGATATATTTAATGTTTTTCACTTTTCCTAAAATATTAAATGCAGAATCTGTTAGTTTTACCATAGAACTGAGAAACAGTTTTATCTTCATTTATTATTCACATTCTAATCCTGCATGTGGACTCAGGATTAGTGCAAGACATGGCAAATAATGACAAACATAGATACCTACCTGCCACATTGAGGACTTTAGGGAAATAAATGCCAGTGTCTCAATGGTACTCCCACAAGTTGACCTCTGTTATTAGGGGCTGTGAACTATAAAATCTTCTGGTCTATGAGAATCAGAAGAAGAAAAGAGCTAGCTACAAAACAGATCTCTTCTCCAAAAGCAACCATTCCATCATTCAATGTAACAAATACACACAGGTAAAGAATAATTTATTTTATCTCATATAAATGGATCTTGGCAATGTGTTGGAAATAGGTAGATGTTGCCAATCAGCAATTTTAAGTTTTATATAAGGAAATAGTTCCAAATAATAGAAACCTATAAAAACTATTTCCCCCTCACCAGAAGACTTCAGGCAAATGATGGTGGAAAACTTGTTTGAAATATTGAAAAAAAGATTCTTATTCAAGTATTGAGTATACTAGATAGCCTCTAAAACTATTTCAATTCTAAAAAATCTGTGAATCTTTTGTCGGTAATGTTTTCATCTCCAAATAAAATGATATTTTATCCTAGTAAATGAAAATATAGCTCCAAGCTCTCTAAAGGGGATGATTTTCTAATGGCATTTACCATTCCCTCTACCCCTTGGACATTTGTCCTCTAAGGGAAAAAAAGATTGTTATCAAAATTGAGTCATCATTTGCCCATTTAAATTGTTTAGGACTTTGAAAAACCCAAAGTCTTTTATGCTACAAAAGGAATTTTATTTAAAGGCTAAAAGCAATCTCTCTATAAAGCTGTAAGAATACCACATTGAGTAAAATGCTTCTTTGGACTCACAACACAATATCTTTTAAAAATATCTTGATTTTCCACAAATTATTTGTCTTTTCACCATGAATCAAGACTTTCTTCTACCTGGTAGAAATATTATTTATCTTTCTCACCTTCATTTTGATAAGATAACTAGGATAGTAGATATAAAACATATATGGGAGAAGGGAAACAGTAATTGGAAATTTTCCATGACCCTATTTAGAGGTTTCTTGGCAATAATTGTGTTTTTGGTCATTTCCTTCCCCAATTCATTTTACAGATGAAGAACTGAGGTAAACAAGATTAAGCCATTAGCTGTAATGAGTAGTAAGTTCTGGGGCCAGATTTGAATTCAGATCTTCTTCCATCTCATGCTGATGCTCTGTACACAGCAAATCAGCTTTTTTTTTTTTTTTTTTTACTACAACTCTCACAGCCAGACATTGTTATTTGAAAAACCACTGCTTTGAATATATGGACTTTTGTTGGCAAGGTGTCTGTTATTTAGTATGCTGTTCAAATTTGCTATAACTTTCCTTCTGAGGACCACATGTCTTTTACATTTCATGAAGCAGATTCCATCTGTAGTGATCTTTGAGCTCAAAAAGATAAAATCTGACATTGCCTCCATTTCTTCTTCCTTTATTTGCTAGGAGGTTTTATAATGTTATGTTTCTAGCCTGTTTTAAAAGTCTCTTCTTTTCTTAATTCCTTTTTGCTTTCTGCCACCAGGGTGGTATCATTTGCATCATTGAGATTGTTGATACGATATTTCTCAGGACAACTTTATTTCTATATTTTCATTCATCCTGGCATTTTGAATGATGTACTCTTGCATATGAGTAATAAATAAGGTGATAATATGCAGCCTTGTTGCATTCCTTTTTCAATTGTAAATCAATCAAGTAGTTTTTTTTTTTTCCAATTTTGGTTCTAACTATTGCTTCTTGGCTTACATAATGATTCTTTAGAAGATGAGTAAAAGGACCTGACACTCACATCTCTTTGAGGACTTGCCACATTTTGTGATGATCCTACTCACTCAACAGCTTTAATTTAATCAATGAAGCAAAATTAGATATTTTTAAAACTCCTTTGCTTTCTCCCTAATCCATCAAATATTGGCAATTTGGTCTCTAGTTTAGTCTCTTTAAAAACCAGTCTGCTTGTCTAGTAATTCTCAGTTCACATATTGCTAAAACCTACAGAATCTTAAGCAGAAACTTGTTGTCATGTGAAAAGAGAGAAATTGTTAGGTAAATCAGGTAAAGATAAAAGCATATCATGTACTATTATAGTTCTTAAAATAAAGCATTAGATTTAATAATCTTTTAATATGTCATTTTTCAACAATTTTAATGTCTGTACCCTTTTTTATGTTCTTGCATATTATTAGGAATCCAGCCTCCTATTCCCCCCATATACAACAAAGAGATTTTATTTATGTGAATTATATCTATTGATATTTACTCAAGAAATTAAAATATTTTATTATTGTAATGAACAGAGTTTTAGCCTTTTGAACCACTTAAAAGGGATTTGGGGACTTCCAAGAGTCCCTAGGCCCACACTTTCAGCACCACAGCAGTAGTGATACTATAAGAAGCAATGCAGCTGCTTTGACTCTCAATTCTTTTCTCTTAACTTATTCACACAATTCAATAGAATATCTGAATAATCGTACAAATAAGAGAACAATATAATCCTGCTGAGCTAATCTACTCCATTATGCTTTATTGGGCTCTTACCAGAGAGAAGGGGGAAACATTGAGGGACTTGAATAGAGGAGATGGAAAAAATTAGCACAACTAAGAATGAGTCCATCTGGAAATGGAAAGGATAAGTGAACAATTTTCCCTTAATAATGGCTTTCAAGTCTATGAAGAACTCTTACCTAATGGATGATCACCAGTGATTTTCCACTGAAGACACAAATGATAAAACTAGGCCCAAACTAACACAGGAAGTAAGTAATTTAAACACAAGAAAATATATACAAAAAATGAAAGTTGTTTAAAATTGGATAAAAAGTCAGTGAGGATTACTCCATAGGTTCTTTGCCTGAAAGTAAAAGACTGACCAAATTGCCTTTTATAATTTCTCTGTTAACTGATCACTACTATATTTCCCATGCTCAATTACAGGAGAGTAAAATAATAGTATTTGGAACATGAGATTTTCTTTGAAATAATCACATTCATTGAAAATATTTACTTTTTAAGTTTTCAAATATATCCCCCATTAGACCTGACTTTCTTTTTTCTTTGTATTTTTTTCACTGTTCCCATTCTGAAGCTACCAAACAGGTTAAACAATGTAGAGTTGGATCAAATGGGATATTTTAATGTTAAAACAATGTCCTGAAGCTATTTAATATCTACTCAAAGTTGAGTCAGTTATTGAATTTTATAAGAAACAGGCTCAGCAGAGATATTAATTGGTCATCATGCAAGCTGGTTTTGTGGAATTGAGGCAATCAAGAATATCAGATCACACCAGAGACAATTAAAAGAAAAATACCAAATGACTCTAGAGTTTGGAATTTCTGATTATTTCCCATTAAAATACCAGGAGATAAAAGGAGAGTTTTCATACAGTTAGCTGACCAGAACTGAAGGATAAAGTGATGAAGATCTCTTACTGTCATGGAACTTTGAAAGCAGGATATAAATGTATCTTTATATTTAGTTTTTAATACCTTATTAATATAATGTTATTATGCTTTGGATCTTCTGCTACTATATCAAGTGAAGTTTGATTAAAAACTCTCCATTACATAAGAAAAAGAGAAGACTTACCTGAAAAAAACATTTGGGTACATCTGATCATAAATGCCAAAGACCAAGTAGGGGAAAGGTATATTAAATTTTTGAATGTCTAAAAGTTTGAAGGCAGAATTATTAATTTTATTTCTGATGAAGTAAATGTTAATGAGGTTTTCAAATTTATTATATATATATATATATATATATATATATATATATATATATATATATATATATATATATATATATATATATATATATATTACAACAGGAGTGAGGGACTGGTCCAAACAGTGAAGCAAGGTATAACTTGGATTAGATCACAGGGAAGGAGAATAAATACCATAATGACTTGTGGAATAGTGGTATAGGAATCAAAAAACAGACCTTTGTGCCTAGACCTTTGTAGGGAAGAGATTCACAAGAGACTTTACTGTCATATTGGATAATATCCAAGAATTCAGAACTGAGGAAAGCTCCTTCTATGTATATCAGCCTATGGCACCAGTTCCTTAGAGTTGGCCCTAATCTCATAGCCTACATAAATGAAATACAAATCTTACATCAGCCCTAAACTTTCTTATGTTTTTCTTGATCTTGTTGGGAGTAGCTGCTTGTTAGTAACTATAGGTTAGTGCCAGACAAATTTGTTCCAACATTTCATGTTGTATTGAGTGATCTTAGTTCATACATATATATGTACATACATAGACACATATGCATATATAAATATATATACACATATGTATATATATATATAAAACAATTTCAGCATTACTAGCTTAATACTCATCCCATTTGTCACTAATATAAGATGTTATATCCAGGTCCTCTAAAACTAGATGAATACTTTTTGTCCAGTCACTTTATCTGACTCCCCAAAAACATATCTTTTCTCATAATGCCCCAGAATCAGTTGGTCACATAATCCTTACTCTTGCCAGAGATGATGCCCCTAGTAAATTTTCCCTTAGGCATCTTGTAACAATTATGAACAGCTACAAAAACTTTTGCATCTAATTTCTGCCCAGTGCGCCCAAGTTTTTTTTTTAAATAGGAAAATCTTTTCTATTCTTTGTATAAAAGAAGTTTACACAAAATCTCTCTTCATAGCGTAACAGAAGGCTCAAAATATAATCACATCATGTTAATGTAATGTTGTTATCAATGTTTCTGGTTGTGATGATATAATGTTCTTATGAAAACTGGCATTATCATGTCAAAAAATAATTAGTGGCATTTGTCTTCTCAACATTTCTCATATCAAACCCCAGCTTTCTCTTTTCCTAATTCTATAACCAGAATTATACAGTCTCAGAGTTAAGACTCCAAGGCTACCTACTCCAACCTGAACCTAAATAACCATCTTGTAGAATATATGAGACTAGCAATTATTCAGACTTTGAAGACTTCCAGTAGGGGTGTTCCAAGAATTGAAGTAGCCCATTTTGCTTTTGAAAACAGTTCATTGTTGGGAATTCTTTCCTTTACATCAAGCATACATTTGATCATTTGAATCTTCCAGGATTTGTACCTAGTTTTGTGTCCAGAGGCCAAATAAAATAATTATAAACCCTATTCCTTGTAATATATCTTCATGACAATTTATATATTGATACCCTTCTTTGCACCACCTCTGTTCAGCTTCTCATTATTTTTCATCTGATCTATTGCTATAGACTCAATGATTCTCCCAGCCTCCATTCTTTATTTATTCTAACCCAAACTTTTTCTACTCAAGACCTCTTTTCACCTGAAAAACATTTATGGAACCCTGGGTATGTAAGTATATAAAACAGGCATGCAAATAAAATATTTACTGATAATAAATCATAATTTCACAACCATCACATTCAATTATGTGACCCCTTATGGGGTAACAAACTAGTTAGATCTTTGCTTTAACTTATCCATTATATATCTGCCAAACTGATATTCTTAAAATAAAGTTCTGATTATGTTCCTTTCCTATTCAGGAAGCTCCATTGATTCCATGTTGCTGCAGTGATAAAATACAACCTTCCCTTTTAGACATCTAAAGCCATTCACAATCTGGTCTCCCATATGGCTTTACAGAATATTACATAGTTACTGTGTGTAATTATGATATATACACATATACATACATATATTATATACATACATACATATGTGTGTATAAAAACATAATTTGGATGAGTTCCTGAGTAATAGTCAATTGAAAATGTCTAATATACATTTGGGGATGAGACTCACAATTTAACTCCACCTGTTTTTCATTCTAATAAATTCAACTCAAGAAACATTTGTTGAGTGCCTACTGTATGTGAGATAATATACTAGGTTCTGGTAGATATAAAAATTTACATATATATGCATATATATCCCAAGCATTACTATGTAATATAGTAGGGGTGAAAATAGCACTTAAATTTGGGGGTTACATTAAAATTTATTTAATTAAATATTTGTCTAAACCTTGTCTTTATTCATATCTAGCTTTTTATGCTTCTGTAGTGCAATCATATTGTTTTCAATGATTTTTTAAAATCAGATCTAAGCTTATTTGTAATGTTCTGTTGTCTCTAGAAACTGCCAATCGCTCTCTGGGAAGAGATCTGCTGTCTCAATCTCTCGGCCAGACTCTCTTTCCTCCAGAGAGCCTCCTTCCTCCAGAGAGCCACTCCAACTCTGACCTAGAGTTGAGACTCTTCTCAATCTCTTGAGTGCTGCCCTCTTTTATCCTCCCAGAGAATGGGCGTGGGATAATGCAAGGGCTTCTGGGAAAAATACTTCAACCAATGAACTTGTTCCTCCTAAGCATGCAAGCTCCTCCCCAGAAGTTCTAAGGGGTAAAACTCCCAGTAAAGGCCCGAACTAGAGAATTGTTAAGTACCGACTTAGCACTTAGTAAGAACCTAATATCTCATTATCTCATTAGCACTTAGTAAGAACCTAATACTTATTGATCTTACTTCTCTGTGAAAAATGAAATCTACTTAAGATATTTACATTTTGTTTTTAAAATATTATTTTTTTTTACTTTCAAACAAAGCTTCTACTTCAAGAATACATTTGTTTGTACCTTGAAAACTCTCCTACAAGGACTTTCAGTATATTGCTATGCCCATGGTAGGAAGACTTGATTCCAGGGAATAGCAATTTCCCCAGTAGAGAATGACTTCATATTCTTTCCTTTTATGTAATGATTGAAGAGTCAGAAGGAGCACAGTCTGGTTTTGTACATCCCAAATTGAAATGGATGCACATGAAACAAGCTTTCATTATAAATCAAGGAATATAAATGAAAGCAACTTCCTAAACCTTACTCACAGAGGTCAAATAGGAATTTTCTAACAGAATTGGAGAGATCAGCCAGTAAAGTAGTGGCTGCTAGTGAACTTTTCCAGGGAGTATTGCTAATCATAAGCATTTACTGAGTGACTGCAATGTGTCAGAAAGTTGTCTAATTACTGGGGAACACATTTTAAAAAGAAAGAGAGAGAGAGAGAGATAGTCCCTGTCTTCAAGGAGCTTATAATATAATACAGGAAGATAAAATACAAAAGAAGTTGAAAACCAGGGGTAGACAATGAGGCGGGGTTAGGAGGTACCTGTGGGGGCCTGATGGAGAAGTGTTGCTTATAGGCTTTCCTTAATGTGGTCTGAAATGGGCTTGGGCGTGGAATAAATGGGGGGTAATAAAGATGAAAGAAAAGTCAAAAGTTGGTAGTGAGGAATGGCTGTATAGCATTCTGTATTTTGTTTTTGTGTTCT
This sequence comes from Sminthopsis crassicaudata, assembly GCF_048593235.1. Classification (NCBI taxonomy): domain Eukaryota; kingdom Metazoa; phylum Chordata; class Mammalia; order Dasyuromorphia; family Dasyuridae; genus Sminthopsis; species Sminthopsis crassicaudata. Next base: position 393,135,459 of record NC_133620.1, on the reverse strand, counting down.
TTCTCTTCCTCCTCCTCTTTCATATTTGAACATAAAGAAAATGGATGGCAGAGTTTGGGAGGAGCTGAATAAAGGGTGATGAAGGAAAGAAAGGGAGTCGAAAAGAAGGAAGGATTTTGTTATTGTGTTGCTGTTCCCTTCTGGTTTCTGACTAGTTTATGGCTTAATATTACATTTGATGGAATTTGGAAGAGTTTATACTGATTTAACTTCCAGTGTCATCATAGCTCTAAGGAGTAGTTTAGTGGGAAGAGTCTGCAGTAGGGGTAACTTTAGGCAAACCATAAACCACAGTCTAGTGCTTATTTTCTTCATCTGTAAAACGCAATGGAAGGATTAAATTATCTCTAAGGTCCTTTACAAATTCTAACATTTTGTGATTTTAAGGTACATCATTTTTATATTAATGTAGATCTTTCCCTTTAGATCTATTTTAGAGAATACAGAGAGGAAAAATAATATTGCTTTACCATTTCTCCTTTCCTAAGAATTTTGGGCACATGTTCATAGTGAAGAGCATGAAATCATGGGGAAACTTTTTAAAATTATCATCTTGCACTTATTTGGATGTTAAAATAAGACAAAAAGTGAAAGGTGAAGTTATTTCCTTGTTTTGGAAATTTATTATATATATATAATATCATGATATTATTGTGATTTGTAGTTTTATAATTTAAAGCATTTTAATTTGAAATATTTAATTATTGTTTCCTCAGCAAACTATAAACTTCTTCATAGCAAGGATTATTTTTTTTGCCTTTTTTTAGTATGTCCAGCTCTTGCCACAGTGACTGCCATAGAGTAGACACTTAATAAATGCTTATTGATTTAAGCAGAACTATGAACAGCCTAGAAAACAAAAGAAACTTCTCCTTCCTCCCATGAATGTCCTTTGTATGTGGCTCTGTCTCTCTATCTCTGCCTCCATCTCTCACATTTTGTGTATATATGAATATGTGTGGATAGATTTCATACACATACATGTATGCCTATATACATGTATCCTTAAATTCAGATTATATTCTCTTTAACAAACACACACATGAAATACCACCACTTCACCCTTTCCCTAGGCTCATTCCCCAAACTCACATTGCCATTCATTGGTGGGTTGGACCCCTAGATAGATAGCTACAATTACTTTCATGGTTCTCACAGATGAATTCTATCATTGGATGTTCTTTTACATCTTTTTCACAGATGCTCACTAATTCACTCTCCCCTAAAAATAATTTATAGACTGAGTTCTTTAGCAAAGAGATTTACTGAAATTGTATACCAATAACAGGGGTTACAAAATCACTCCCCCCCAAAACAGAGATTTTCTCAAACAGAGAGTCTACAATTGAGGGTGAAAATAATCATGTACTTTTAAAAGATACTCAGGTTTATATGTAGGGAACATATGTGATAAGTTAAAATAAAAGTCCAGAAGTTGGGACTCAATGTCCCTTTTTCCCCCTCCAGAGAATTCTTCTGAAGTTCGCCATAGGGAACAATTTAAGTCATCTATAAATCATTCTCCTATCAGCTGGCTGGGTTCTCTCAGAGTGCAGTTTATGTCATATTGGTTCAGCTGGAGACTAGTAGTCTGCGGAGCTAGCTCAAGCAGATATCTTGACTCATACACTAGTTTCTCCCAGGACTAGAACTGTATAGAATCGAACTAGACAATTTGCTTAGCTTCTTCAATGATGCCAGACTGGTCTGGGAAAATTGCTTGTCTGGTGTGTTATTTCCTATTGGTCTATGTCAAACAAGTCATTCTGCTTTGGGGCACTAGCTGTCAGACTAGAATGACAAGATCACACTCAGAAGCTAAAATAAGCAGGCCTGCTTAAAACTGGGCTTTTTCAGGGTATGTCAGTTTTGCTGGATGGGTCTTTGATTTGCTCTTTAATAGACAGCTATGGGTTTTTTCTACCTTTAGCCACTGGCTAGTCCAGATGGTACTATAATCTTAGTGTTGCAGCATTTTTTCAGCTAGGGCAATGGTCCCCAACCCAGGATTATTGGCAAAAAATTCTCCTCTTGTACATATTTTTATATTTTTAATATACATTGTTTTATGAATTATGTTAGGAAAGCAAAATCAGAGTAAAAGGGAAAAACTATGGGAAAGATAAAAAACAGAAAGAAAAAAAAAAAAGATGTGAACATAGCATATGTTGATTTACATTCGGGTTCCATAGTTCTTTTGCTGGATACAAATGGCATTTTCTGTCCAAAGTCTATTGGGATTGCTTTGGATCACTGAACCACTGAGAACAACCAAGCTTTCATAGTTGATCATCAAACATTCTTGCTGTTAGTGTATAATGTATTCCTTGCTTTGCTTATTTTGCTCCGCATCAGTTCATGTAAACCTTCCCAAGCTTTTCTATAATCAGCTTGTTCATTTTTTCATAAAAGAATAATATCCCATTACCTTCATATACTACAACTTATTCAGCCATTTCCCAATTGATGAGCATCTACTCATTTTCCAGTCCTTTGCTACCATAAAAAGAGCTGCTACAAACATTTTTGCACATGTGAGTCCTTTTCCCTCCATTATGATTTCCTTGGGATATAGACCCATTAATGGAACTGCTGAATCAAAGGGTATGCACAATTTTATAACCTTTTGGACATAGCCTTGGACTTCCTTAGAGATAATAATCTGTTATTTGTGGCCTTCAGAGAGACAGTGATAGATGTCAAACCTGTCAATAATTCTTTCTGAATAATTAAACTCCTGTTTGATAATCCTTCCTGGGTCAAAAGTCCCTTTCTTCAGTAAAAAACACTAACTTGCCTTTTGGTAATAAATCAACCCCCATTCAATCAGTTACATTTAATATATTCCTTTGACAATCAGGTGGAGCAGTGGAGAGGACAGCAGTCTGGATTTGGGAAGCTTCATCCTTTTAAGTTCAAATCCCGCTTCAGACACTTACAAACTGTGTAACCCTAGGCAAGTCACTTAATCTAGTTTGCCTCAATCTCTTCATCTGCAAAATGAGCTGGAGAAATAAATGACAAGCCAATCCAGTATGTTTGTGAAGATAACCCCAGAATGGGGTCATCAAGAGTTGGATAAGCCTGGGTAATACATTCCTTTTCAGATACAGACCAGTAGCTAGGGACAAAGAAATAAAACATCATAAGAGCAAGCTCATTATCTTGCTGACTTCTTCTCAAAGGGAATGAAGCTAATTCAAGCTTCAGGTTTTTTTGTGGGGTAGAAAATGTCTTATCTTTCAGCAGAAGTTCTTTCCTTTTATCTTTCAATTTGTTTTTTGGCCTCACTAAACTTCCTGTTTTTGCTGAAGTTTCACTGGAGTATTGCCACTTATATATTTACACCTACATACACACACACATACACACACATATATGTGTGTGTGTATGTATGTTGTGTGTGTGTGTGTGTGTGTGTGTGTATATATATATATATATATATATACATATATATATATATATATATATATATATATCATATTTTTTTTACTTTAAAATATCCAGGAATGGTTAATATAAGAGGAACAGGGAAACCAAGGAGAGGAAGGAAGGAAAGTTTCCCTTTGTATTCAATTTCATAAATAAAGAGCCCTATTTCCTAAATTCTGATTTGTGTATATATGCGAATAGATTTACCTGAAGATGTATAAAATGTCTTAAATACTATATAATATATGTATTTTGTTTTGAAAAATAAATGAAGAGTATTTGCTATTTAAATCTTAGCTTTGGCTCAAATCCTTATGATAAATCTGATGAGCTTATAATAATAGACTAATAGTAATAATTTAACATTACTTTTTGATGCCATGGAAAATTAAGCTTTTTGCTGTGGAAAGCAGAAAGACACTCTAAAGTCAATGTTTGTCTTTTAATTAAATTCTCTTTCCAAGTGCTCTGATTATTTTTCATTAATTGCTCAGAAAATTGGTGAATCAGTGCCAAGTACATTGCTTTGGACATACTATTTGCTTAATAACTGTTTTAGCCAACTTGTCTTCCCTAATTCAGTCTCTCTTCCCTAAACTTTAATATGTCCTTTCCATTTCTGCTTAGGTAATATTTCTAATGTATAGCTATAATTATGGCACTTCATTTCTTTGTTACTCACCACCATAGTTCAGAACTTTTCAATTGTTCCCTACTGACTACCAGAAAAAAATTAACCCCCCCTAGATATTCAAGATCCTCCATAATCTAGATACAATATGTCATTTTCATTATTTTAAACTACTTTCTTACACAACCGTACATTTCATTCAAATTTTTCCATGGAAGAGACTCCTCCATCTGTCCTTTGGCCTTTGTCTGTTCTATCTCCTATGACTGGAATGCCTTTATTTTCATTCCTCAAAGCTTATTCTAACCACATAGAGTTCCGTAGAGCAAGCTAGACTTAATATTATTCTAAATTCTTTTTTTTTCCTTTCTTTTTCTTTTTCTTTTTATTTTATTTTATAATTATAACATTTTTTTGACAGTACATATGCATGGGTAATTTTTTACAACATTATCCCTTGCACTTACTTCTATTCAGATTTTTTCCCTTCCTCCCCCAACCACCTCCCCCAGATGGCAAGCAGTCTTATATATGTTAAATATATTACAGTATATTCTAGATACAATATATGTGTGTAGAACCAAATTTTTTGTTGTACAGGAAGAATTGGATTCAGAAGGTAAAAATAACAGTTTACATTCATTCCCCAGTGTTCCTTTTCTGGATGTAGCTGGTTCTGTCCATCATTAATCAATTGGAATTGGATTAGCTCTAAAGAAATCCACTTCCATCAGCATATATCCTCGTACAGTATCATTGTTGAAGTGTATAATGATCTTCTGGTTCTGCTCGTTTCACTCAGCATCAGTTGATGTAAGTCTCTCCAAGCCTCTCTGTATTTCTCCTGTTGGTCATTTCTTATAGAACAATAATATTCCATAACATTCATATACCATAGTTTACCCAACCATTCTCCAATTGATGGACATGCATTCATCATCCAGCTTCTAGCCACTATGAAAAGGGCTGCCACAAACATTTTGGCACATACAGGTCCCTTTCCCTTCTTTACTAGTTCCTTGGGGTATAAGCCCAGTAGTAGCACTGCTGGATCAAAGGGTATGCACATTTTGATAACTTTTTGGGCATAATTCCAGATTGCTCTCCAGAATGGTTGGATTCTTTCACAACTCCACCAACAATGCATCAATGTCCCAGTTTTCCCACAGCCCCTCCAACATTCATCGTTATTTGTTCCTGTCATCTTAGCCAATCTGACAGGTGTGTAGTGATATCTCAGAGTTGTCTTAATTTGCATTTCTCTGATCAATAGTGATTTGGAACACTCTTTCATATGAGTGGAAATAGTTTTAATTTCATCATCTGAAAATTGTCTGTTCATATCCTTTGACCATTTATCAATTGGAGAATGGCTTGATTTCTTATAAATTAAAGTCAATTCTCTGTATATTTTGGAGATGAGGCCTTTATCAGAACCTTTAACTGTAAAATTTTTTTCCCAATTTGTTACTTCCCTTCTAATCTTGTTTGCATTAGTTTTGTTTGTGCAGAAACTTTTTAATTTGGTGTAATCAAAATGTTCTATTTTGTGATAAATAACGGTCTCTAGTTCTCCCTTGGACACAAACTCCTTCCTCCTCCACAAGTCAGAGAGGTAAACCATCCCATGTTCCTCCAATTTATTTATGATTTCATTCTTTATGCCTAAATCTTGGACCCATTTTGATCTAATCTTAGTATGTGGTGTTAAATGTGGGTCCATGCCTAGTTTCTGCCATACTAATTTCCAGTTTTCCCAGCAGTTTTTGTCAAATAATGAATTCTTATCCCAAAATTTGGGATCTTTGGGTTTGTCAAAGATTAGATTGCTATTTTTATTCACTATCTTGCCCTGTGAACCTAACCTATGCCACTGATCAACCAGTCTATTTCTTAGCCAATACCAAATGGTTTTGGTGACTGTTGCTTTATAATATAGCTTTAAATCAGGTACACTTAGACCACCTTCCTCTGACTTTTTTTTCATTAGTTCCCTTGCAATTCTCGACCTTTTATTCTTCCATATGAATTTTGTTGTTATTTTTTCTAGTTCATTAAAATAGTTTCTTGGGAGTCTGATTGGTATAGCACTAAATAAATAGATTAGTTTGGGGAGTATTGTCATCTTTATTATATTCGCTCGGCCTATCCAAGAACACTGAATGTCTTTCCAATTATTTAAATCTGACTTTATTTTGGTGGCAAGTGTTTTGTAATTTTGCTCATATAATTCCTGACTCCCCTTTGGTAGATATATTCCCAAATATTTTATACTATCGACTGTTATTTTGAATGGAATTTCTCTTTGTATGTCTTGCTGTTGGATTGTGTTGGTAATGTATAAAAATCCTGAGGATTTATGTGGATTTATTTTGTATCCTGCGACTTTGCTAAAATTCTGAATTATTTCTAATAGCTTTTTAGCAGAGTCTTTGGGGTTCTCTAAGTATACCATCATGTCATCTGCGAAAAGTGACAATTTGATTTCTTCATTTCCTACTCTAATTCCTTGAATCTCTTTCTCAGCTCTTATTGCCAAGGCTAGAGTTTCTAGTACTATATTGAATAGTAATGGTGATAGTGGGCAACCTTGTTTCACTCCTGATCTTACAGGGAAAGGTTCTAGTTTATCACCATTACATATGATGTTTACTGAAGGTTTTAAATATATGCTCCTTATTATTTTAAGGAATAGTCCATTTATTCCTATACTCTCAAGCGTTTTTAGTAGGAATGGATGTTGGATTTTATCAAATGCTTTTTCTGCATCTATTGAGATGATCATATGGTTTTTATTAATTTGATTATTAATATGGTCAATTATACTAATAGTTTTCCTAATATTAAACCAGCCCTGCATTCCTGGTATAAATCCCACTTGGTCATAGTGTATTATCCTGGGGATGATTTTCTGTAGTCTATTTGCTAATATCTTATTTAAGATTTTAGCATCAATATTCATTAAGGAAATTGGTCTATAGTTTTCTTTCTCAGTTTTCGATCTACCTGGTTTAGGTATCAGTACCATGTCTGTGTCATAGAAGGAATTTGGTAGGACTCCTTCAATCCCTATTTTTTCAAATAGTTTACATAGCATTGGAGTTAGGTGTTCTTTAAATGTTTGGTAGAATTCACCTGTAAATCCATCTGGTCCTGGGGACTTTTTCTTAGGAAGTTGGTTAATAGCTTGGTCTATTTCTTTTTCTGAGATGGGACTATTTAGACTACTTACTTCTTCCTCTGTTAATCTGGGCAAGCTATATTTTTGAAGGTATTCTTCCATTTCATTTAAGTTATCGAATTTAATCGGCATAAAGTTGAGCAAAGTAGCTCCTAACTATTGTTCTAATTTCCTCTTCATTAGTGGTGAGTTCACCCTTTTCATTTTCAAGACTATCAATTTGCTTTTTCTCTTTCCTTTTTTTAATCAGGTTTACTAAGGGTTTGTCTATTTTGTTGGTTTTTTCATAAAACCAACTCTTAGTTTTATTAATTAATTCAATAGTTTTTTTACTTTCAATTTTATTAATCTCACCTTTTATTTTTTGAATTTCAAGTTTTGCGTTTGTCTGGGGGTTTTTAATTTGTTCCTTTTCTAGCAATTTTAGTTGTAAGCCCAATTCGTTGGCCCTCTCTTTCTCTATTTTATGCAAGTAGGCCTGTAGAGATATAAAACTTCCCCTTATTACTGCTTTGGCTGTATCCCACACATTTTGGTATGATGTCTCATTATTGTCATTTTCTTGGGTGAAGTTATTAATTATGTCTATGATTTGCTGTTTTACCCAATCATTCTTTAGTATAAGATTATTTAGTTTCCAATTATTTTTTGGTCTATTTTCCCCTGGCTTTTTATTAAATGTTATTTTGATTGCATTATGGTCTGAAAAGGATGCATTTACTATTTCTCCCTTACTGCATTTGATTTTGAGGTTTTTATGCCCTAGTATATGATCAATTTTTGTATAGGTTCCATGAACTGCTGAGAAGAAAGTATATTCCTTTCTGTCTCCATTTAGCTTTTGCCAAAGATCTATCATATCAAACTTTTCTAGTATTCTATTTACCTCTTTGACTTCTTTCTTATTTATTTTGTGGTTTGATTTATCTAATTCTGAAAGTACAAGGTTGAGATCTCCCGCTATTATAGTTTTGCTATCTATTTCCTCTTGCAGCTCTCTTAATTTCTCTTTTAAGAATTTGGATGCTGCACCACTTGGTGCATATATGTTTAATATTGATACTGCTTCATTATTGATGCTGCCCTTTAGCAGGATATAATGCCCTTCCTTATCTCTTTTAATTAGATCAATTTTTGTTTTTGCTTGAACTGAGATGAGGATGGCCACTCCTGCTTTTTTGGTTTTGCCTGAAGCATAATAGATTCTGCTCCACCCTTTTACTTTTAGTTTGAATGTCTCACCCTGTTTCAGGTGTGTTTCCTGTAAACAACATATAGTAGGATTCTGACTTTTAATCCAGTCTGCTAACTGCTTCCTCTTTACGAGGCAGTTTGCCCCATTCACATTTATGGTTAGAAGGACTAATTCTATATTGCTTGCCATCCTATTAACCCCTGCTTATGCTTTTCCCCTTTCCTTCCCTTTTACTCTCCTATCCAGTATTAAACTGGTGAACACCACTTGCTTTTCACAGCCCTCCCTTTTTAGGATCCCTCCCCCACCTTAAAGATCCTCCCCTTATTTTACCCCTTTTCCTCGAAATTACTGTATTCCCTTCCCCTTAGCTTACTCCTTCCCTTTCACTTTTCAATGAAGTGGAAGAAGTTTCACCATAAATCAAATATGTCTATTGATACACACTATGTTCATCTCCCTCCTTTCTTTCTCTCAGATATAATAGGTTACCTTTGCCTCTTCATGAGATGTAGTACCACCACTTTACACTTTTTTATCATATAATCTCCTTTCCACCTCTAGTTTCTAAGACAAATTGTACATATGTTCTTTACATCTTTTTTTGACAGAAGTATAGTTCTCAAGATTTCTTTTTACCTTTTTAGAAATCTCTTGAGTTCTGTTTTTGAAGATCAAACCTTTTATGTAGGTCTGGTTTCTTCATCAAAAATAGATGGAATTCATTTATTTCGTTAAATGTCCATCTTCTTCCCTGGAAAACGATGCTCATTCTTGCTGGGTAAGTTATTCTTGGCTGCATACCAAGTTCCTTAGCCTTTCGGAATATCATGTTCCAGGCCCTGCGTTCTTTTAATGTGGACGCTGCTAGATCCTGGGTTATCCTTATTGTGGCTCCTCCATATCTGAATTGCTTTTTTCTAGCAGCTTCCAATATCTTTTTCTTTGTCTGATGGTTCTTGAACTTGGCCACTATATTTCTTGGCGTTTTGATTTTAGGGTCCCTTTCAGTAGGTGATCGATGAATTTTTTCAATGTCTATTTTACCCTCTGTTTCCAGAATGTCTGGGCAGTTCTCTTTGATAATTTCCTCAAAAATGGTGTCCAAGCTCTTTTTTTCCTCCCATTTTTCAGGGAGTCCGATTATTCTCAGATTGTTTCTCCTGGATCTGTTTTCCAGGTCTGTTGTATTTCTGGTAAGGTACTTGACATTCTTTTCAATTGTTTCATTTCTCTGGTTTTGCTTGACTACCTCTTGGTTTCTCCTTGAGTCATTCATTTCTACTTGTTCCAGTCTAATTTTCAATGATGTATTTTCTTCACTCACTTTTTTTATATCTCTTTGTAATTGTCCAATTGAGTTTTTATCTTCTATGGAATTTTTTTCCATTTTATCCATTTTATTTTTTTGAGAGCTGATTTCTTTTTCCAGCTCACTAATCCTGTTTTCCTTGGAGTTGTTTACCTTTTCCAGCTCACTAATCCTGTTTTCCTTGGAGTTGTTTACCTTTTCCAGCTCACTAATCTTATTTCTCAATGATTTGATTTCTTTATCCACTCTGTCTTTGAATGCATGGGATGACTTCTCCAGGCTCTCTTGCCAAGCTTCCCTTTCCTTTTCCCATTTCTCTTCCAGCTCTCTTGTGAGAGCCTTTTTGATTTCCTCTATGAGGTTCTTTTGTATTGAGGAGCAGCTTATATCCCTCCCAGGGGATACATCTGGGGACAGTCTGTTCCTAGTCTCCTCAGCATTTGAAGTCTGCTCCCTCTCCACACAGAAGCTGTCAATGGTTAGAGCCCTTTTGAATTTTTTGTTCATTTTGTCAGAGCAGGAATCAAAGAAAACAAACTGACAAGAGATACAATTGGTCTGTTTTGCGGGGGATGGGGCTGGATGGTATTAATGGGCTTCCTCTATAGACTGGGGGTAGGGCAGCAGAGAGCCACTAACAGAACAGCAATGACTGTACTGAGTCTGCGCTCTGAGGCTCCGAGAACGCACCGAGTCAGTCCAGGTGGGGGTTGGGGGTGGCCAGGCTCTGAGAGAGGCTGGCTTTCTGGGGTTTTAATCTTCACCTCAGGTGTTTACACCCTCTCAGCCGCTCCTGGCTTGCTGCCAAGACGGAGCATCCACACTGGGGCAAAAGCCCTTTCACAGAAATGGCAGAGATCACACCTCTCCCCCTCCGGTCTGAGCTGTGTGAGCTGCCTGTCTTGCTCTGGCTGCCCGCCCTCAGTCTGCGCCCAGTCTGATTGACCCTCCCCTGAGCAAACACAGACCTTTTCTGGCGACTTTCAAGGATGTCTTCTCTTGGTGATTATTTGTGAATTTCTTTCTGGGTCAAGCATTAAGTCAGAGGCTTGTCATGAAGTAAGTTCTGAGAGAAAACGAGGAGCTCAAGCAGCTGTCTGCCTCCATGCCACCATCTTGGCCAGAAGTCCCTCTAAAGTCTTAAGTAAGTAATTTAAACTGATAATTTAAAAACCTCTGGAGTCAGCCTTTAACAGTAGAAAGAATACTATATATGGAGCTATAAGGTTTAGGTTTGGATTCCAGTACTGAAAATAATTTAGAAAAATCACCTCTTCTCTCTGGGACTTATTATACCTTAAAGTTCCTACTAGCTCTAAATCTATGTTTCTATTCTTTTATTAGGACTAGTTTTCTCCAATATGCTAGATAGCTCCATTATTATTTTTTTCTTTTTTCTTTAATTTTATGTAAAACTTTTTGTTTTTAAAGCACTTGCATCTTTTCAACATCCACCCTTGAAAAATCTTGTGTTCCAAATTTTTTCTCTCTTTCTCCCCATCCCCTACTCTAGATGCAAATAATCCAATATATGCTAAACATGGACAATTCTCCTATACATATTTCCACAAGTATCATGTTGCACAAGAAAAATCAGTTTATAAAGGAAAAAATAATAAAGAAAGCAAAATGTAAGCAAATAACAAGAAGAAAAAGTGAAAATACTATGTTGTGATCCACATTCAGTTCCCACAGTTCTCTCTCTGGGTGCAAATGGCTCTCTTCATCACAAAACCATTGGAACTGGCCTGAAGCAACTTGCTGTTGAAAAGAGCCATGTCCATTGGAATTGATTATTGAATATAATCTTCTTGTTGCTATGTACAATGATCTCCTGGTTCTGTTCATTTCATTTAGCATCAGTTCATGTAAGTCCAGGCCTCTCTGAAATCATCCTGCTAATCATTTCTTATAGAATAATAATGTTTCATAACATGTATATTCCATAACTTATTCAGCCATTCTCCAACTGATGGGCAACCACTCAGTTTCTAGTTTCTTGCCACTGCAAAAATAGCTGTCACAAATATTTTTGCACACGTGGGTCCCTTTCCCTCCTCTATTATCTCTTTGGGGTACAATCCCAGTAGAGACACTCATGGATCAAAGAGTATGCATAGTTTGATAGCTTTTTAGGCATTGTTCTATATTTTTCCCCAAAATGCTTGGATCATTTTACAACTCCATTAACAATGTATTAGTGTCCCCACATCCCCTCGGATACTCATCATTATCTTTTCCTGTCATCTTAGCCATTCTGAGAGGTGGGTAGTGGGACCTCAGAGTTTGTTTATTTTTAATTTGCATTTCTCTGATCAATAGTGATTTAAAGCATTTTTCCATATGACTAGAAATGGTTTTAATTTCATCTAAAAATTGTCTATTTATATGATTTGATAAATTATCAATTGGAGAATGGCTTGTATTCTTATAAATTTGAGTCCGTTATCTATATATTTTAGAAATGAGGCCTTTATCAGAAATCTTGGATGTAATTTTTCCCCCAGTTTACTGCTTTACTTCTAATCTCTAGTTCTTCCTTATCCACAAATTTCTTTCCTCTCCACAGATCTGTAACTCTTTTATTCTTTTGGATTCTTTATAAGCAGTATGCCTGTTTATTATTCAATACTGTAAATAAACACATATCAACATACAATTTCAGCAATATTTTCCCTTGTCAATCCACTTTGTCAAGTATAAAGACTAATTTTTACAAAAATAAAAAAAATTAGAAAAATAAAAAAAAATTCTTGTCTATATTAGGTTCACATGGTAACCATTTTTCACAGATGAATATTTTTTTCTTTTAATTTGTTCATAGGTTGAAAATCAACAACAAAAAAGAAACTAATTTGATGGTAGACTTGTTGCTGCACTTTATTTAGTTGTGTGGGTGAAGAAAATAATAAATGTACAGGAAGATTAATTAGCTATTATTTTGCTCAGAAGCATAATATTGCCCTGCCATCTGATGTGCCATTATTGGGAGGACAATCTTGATGGATTATTCATTAAATTTTCCTTTTTCCTACATTCTGATCCAAGACTGTCAGAAATTCTCTTCATATTGTGTAAGGTGAATAATTTTGATCCAGTATAGAAGCAATAAGACAATAATGAGAAGAGTGGTCCCATGCCAGTATGCTAGGACTGGCCAAATAGAGTTTTAATCTCAATAGCATCATTGAAAAATTTTGGAATATTTATACAAGCTACTTTGTTTTTATATTTGGCCAAAAGCAAAATGACTCTCTAATTTTGAAAATTCATGGAATTCCTTTTAAAATAGAATACAATGTGTAATCTTCCAAAGCAGAGATGTTGGGAATTTGTTTTTATTGGAACAATTTTTTTCCTGATTATAATACACTGGTATTAAATAATACAAAAAAATAATTTTAGGGTGTTAGAGATAGACTACATAATGTTTGTATTCATCTTACCCAACTATTCTGTCTTTTGGAGAGACAACATGGTATAGTGTAAGGTACATTGAATTTGGGGTGAGGAAAGACCTGGGTTCAAATATTGCCTCTGTGTGACCTCAGACGTTCTTTGGACCCCACTTTACAAATCAGCAGAAATAAGAACACAAGTCAGAATTGTGCCTCTAACTTATATTGGCTATGTGGTCACATCACTCAAAGCACAAGTGTTTCTGTTAGATTGTAAGTTCTCTTCTGAGAACTTCAGAGTAGAAGGAGTTTCCTTCACCAGTTCTCTTTATGAATACTAATATAAATTTTAATGAAATATTTAATGTCTTACACTTGAATATGCATACATGCACACAATTTATAAATAATGTACATGCCTACATTTACATAAGTACACATCTATATATGTTTATGTTCACACATGTATATATAATATATTTATGTATTGCACATTTGCATATAATGCATGTATGTGCTCACATATGTGCTGTGCACATATTTATATAGGGAGAAGGAGAGAGACAAACAGACAGATAGAGAGACAGAGAGAAAGAGAGAAGGAAGGAGAAAGAGAGAGAGACAGAGAGAGAGAGACAGAGAGAGAGAGAGAGAAAGAGAGAAGGAAGGAGAAAGAGAGAGTGCTACCTATTTGCAGTACCAAGACTTATGGGATCTTGTAGGAAGGTGAAATTTTCCCAAATGGAATAGTCATAGAAGACTCATAGCAGTTTAGCCAGGTGAAAAACTGAAAAGAACATTTGTGTAAAGAAAAATTGCAAAAATCAACTTGTGAAAAAGCAGATGATATTTTGATTAGAGATACACAATTTTTTTGAGGAGTAGATAGAAAATTATCCTTAAGATGAATATACTGAGAAAATCTGTTTGAAGCCAGAGAAATTATTAAAATAGCAATAACAGTTCAGGACATTGTAGTATACTAGCTCATTTGCATATGACTTTTTTCTAAGTTAATAACAATCAAAATAACTTTGGGGGACCATGAGAAGTTTATGTAAAGACTGTTGTTTTCATATCTGACTGACTGGTGAATTTCTTGGATTAAAGATTATGTTATTCACTACCAGGGTACTCAGAGTCACTAGAACATCTAAGAAAAAAAGAAATTTGAAAGAATATATAGGAATACAAATTAAAAACAAAAGAAGTGAGAAAGTAAAAAGCACAGGAGGAATCATAAGAAACCAAGGACAGAAGGATCAGAAGAAGGAAAACAGAAGTTTTCCAACATAGACAACAGATTTTTCATCTGCTTTGTTGAGAACTTGCTAATTGTTTTTCTGATTGTCTGGAGCAAGGTTGGAGCAGTTGATGGAAGTTCATTAGAAGAGAACAGAATACTGCTGCTGTGTGAAAGGCTATTGGGAGTAATGTTCTCTAGGGGTATTCTGTAAAGAAAGAAAAGAGAATACTCTCAGGTGTCCCTATGTTATTTCCTGCTGCCTGTGGTTTGAGAGAGAAAAAAAAAAAGATAGAGTTATTCATTCATTCATTCATTTATTTATTTGTTTATTTATTTATTTATTTATTTATTTATTTTTACTTTTTTTTTTTTTTTTTTTTTGACAGTGCATATACATGGGTAATTTTTTACAACATTATCCCTTGCATTCCCTTCTGTGCCGAATTTTCCCCTCCTTCCCTCCACCCCCTCCCCTAGATGGCAGGCATTCTCATACATGTTAAATATATTATAGTATATCCTAGATACAATATATGTGTGCAGAATCGAATTTTTGTTGTTGTTGCACAGGAAGAATTGGATTCAGAAGGTAAAAATAACCTGGGAAGAGAAACAAAAATGCAAACAGTTTACACTCATTTCCCAGAATTCCTTCTCTGGGTGTAGCTGATTCTGTCCACCATTGATCAATTGGATCTGAATTAGATCTTCTACAGAGTTTATTTCTATTCTGTTTTGAGTTATGCTTAATTAGGAGAAGAGGCTTGGAACTGATTGGGCAAAGGAGAGTCCCTCATTATTTCCAGATCATGCAAGTTGACATTTTTCTCACTTGAGGACAATACATTTCACTGAAAGAGCATGACACTTTTCCTCAATGCCCATTGAAAGGGACAGTTATTGCTTCTTTGGCTTTTGAATAAAAGAGGAGTGACATTGCAAAGCAGGAAGTCAGTAAGGACCAGGAATATAGCAAGTGCCAAAGAAGAAGCTTTGTATAGTGAAGGGACCAAGAACTTCAAGAACTTTAGTCCCAAGTTGTGAGTTTTTCTAGGGCATATGGAATCCACACATGTGTCTTCCTGTTAGATTTCTACACATGAGCCAATTCTCTCCCCATTGACATTGGATGATTAGTGGGAGGGTACAAATTTGATTTATATATAGACTGGTTATTAATGCTTTTATCTTCTAATAAGTAACTGTGCTATTTGATTAGTCTTCCCTCAGATAGATATTATTGTCTTATAGATATATAGACAAATTTAGATTATAGATAGACTGATTATCTTCTTTTTTATTAATTTTATAATTATGATAATTTTTGACAGTACATATGCATGAGTAAATTTTTATAACATTATCCCTTGTATTCATTTTTCCAAAATTTCCCCTCCCTCCCTACTCCCTCCCCTAGATGACAGGCAATCCCATATATTTTACATGTGTTACAGTATAACCTAGATATAATATATGTGTGTAAATCCAATTTTCTTGTTGCACGTTAAGTATTAGATTCCGAAGGTATAAATAACTTGGGTAGATAGACAGTAGTGCTAACAATTTACATTTACTTCCCAGTGTTCCTTCTCTGGGTATAGTTGTTTCTGTCCATCACTGATCAACTGGAAGTGAGTTGGATCTTCTTTATGTTGAAGATATCCACTTCCATCAGAATACATCTTCATACAGTATTGTTGTTGAAGTGTATAATGATCTTCTGGTTCTGCTCATTTCACTCAGCATCAGTTGATGTAAATCTCTCCAAGCCTCTCTCTATTCATCCTGCTGGTCATTTCTTACAGAACAATAATATTCCATAACATTCATATACCATAATTTATCTAACCATTCTCCAATTGATGGACATCCATTCATTTTCCAGTTTCTAGCCACTACAAAAAGAGGTGCCACAAATATTTTGGCACATACAGGTCCTTTTCCCCTCTTTAGTATTTCTTTGGGATATAAGCCCGTAGTAGCACTTCTGGATCAAAGGGTATGCACAATTTGATAACTTTTTGGGCATAGTTCCAAATTGCTCTCCAAAATGGCCAGATTCTTTCACAACTCCACCAGCAATGCATTAGTGTCCCAGTTTTCCCACATCCCCTCCAGCATTCATCATTATTTGTTCCTGTCATCTTAGCCAATCTAACAGGTGTGTAGTGGTATCTCAGAGTTGTCTTAATTTGCATTTCTCTGATCAATAGTGATTTCGAACACTCTTTCATATGAGTGGATATAGTTTCAATTTCATCATCTGAGAGTTGTCTGTTCATATCCTTTGACCATTTATCAATTGGAGAAGGGTTTGATTTCTTATAAATTAGGGTCAGTTCTCTATATATTTTGGAAATGAGGCCTTTATCAGAACCTTTAACTGTAAAAAAATATTTTCCCAATTTGTTACTTCCCTTCTAATCTTGTTTGCATTAATTTTGTTTGTAAAGAAACTTTTTAGTTTGATGTAAGAGTAATTATCTTCTAATGAGTAACTAATATTATTATTAAAAATAATATTATCAAGTTGGAAGACTTCTGATCTTTCTGTCTTTGATTTCTTAGGATTCCTCCTGTGCTTTTTACTTTTTTACTTTTTTGTTTTTTCTTTCTCTTCCTATGTATTCTTTAAAATTTCTTATTTCTTAGATCTTCTAGTGCCTCAGAGTTTCCTGGTGGTAAATAACATAATCTTTAACTCGAGAAATTCACCATTCAGTCGGATATGAAAACAACAGTCTTTGCATAAACTTCTCATAGTCCCCCCCCAAAGTTATTTTGATTGTGTCAGTTATTAACTTAGAACTCTAAAAAGCCATATACAAATGAGCTGGTCTACTACAATGTGCTGAATTGTTATTGTTATCTTAATTATTGCCTTTTAGTTCTATTTAATACATATTATAATCATTATTTTCATTTATTTCATAAATGTTCTATATTTAAGAAATATTGTTTACATGGTGACAGATTCTGTATAAATCAGAGAAATATCAGTGGGAGCTCAGAACCTGTAGTGAGTAGTAGCAATGTACCCCCATCCCTCCCCATCTCAGGTTTATTTCTAAAATCCTGAAAGAGGTTCAAACCATAATTCTCTTGAGGTGATAGTATAGAATCCCTTTTTTGGAGATTACTCAGTCCTTCCATTAAGGAACTGCCCAACTTTTGTGGTGTACCTATCCAACTCTGGGGTGTACCTAAGAGTTCATGAATTCAAAGGTCAAACTCTCCCAAATTTTTTTTTATTCAAGAGTTCTTGTAGAAAAGTATAGCAAGACATGAATAACAATATGAATTAAGACTAGGGTATTACATTACTAGATGAAAGAATACAGAAAACAGAAGACTCACCCCATATAGACTACCCCCATGGGTTATCAGCTCACCTTTCTAGTTGTTTTTATTTTTATTTTTTAATCCTGGTTGTTCATAAATGAACTGCAATGGCATTATTAAGTCTTATCCCACAGAAACTTTTACCTGCTCTGGTTTTGATCTGGCACAGTTTGTTCTCCTTAAGCAGACTTGTGGCTGCTTGCTCCCAAAGGACTGTCTCCATTCATGCAAGACTTAGTATAGATATTAAATCATTTATCCCAGTTGTACCTCAGAATTCCCAAGCTCAGTCTAAATATAGGGCAACAGGGATCTAAGACATATATCACCATTCTCACCTTTTATTTTATCTTATGCTTCTACCTGTATACACTTTTATCCTAATCAGACTAAACCACTCCAGATAAGGCTTCTATCCTTTAGTTTTTCAGTATCTTTGCTCATGATATTCCTTATATATTCCTTATATTCCTTATAGTGCCATCTTCTCCCTCCCCATATATTGAAATGCACCCCATCTTTTAAAGTCTATTTGACAAAATTTTAGTCACAATAACATTGTGAGTTCTTGTAAATTATAATAGCCATAAAAGCCCCATGACAACTTTTTTGAGCCCTCTCTTTCTTTCTCTCTTTAAGCCCCACTTACCACTTCATTTTTGCCTTTTATATTTACTTACTATACTGGAGTTATATATAGAAACATCATAAAATTTAGCTAGATAGTCCTTATTCTGGGGGCAGGGATTAAAATCAGATGATAAGACCAAATCAGAAAGACTGGAAATTAATTTTTTGACGTAGGTAAGGTACATATTTTTAAAAAATCTAATATGTGTATTTATACAATTATTGTGCTGCACAAGAAAACTCAAATCAAACCAGTAAAAAAAAAAAGAAACAAAATAAAATGCAAGCAAGCAACAATGAAAAGAGTGAGAATGCTATGTTGTGAACCACACTCAGTTCCCAAAGGCTTCTCTCTGGGTGAAGATGGCTCTCTTCATCACTGAACATTGGAATTGGTTTGAATCATCTCATTGTTGAAGAGAGGCATGTCCATCAGAATTGATCATTGTATAGTCTTGTTGCCGTGCATAATGATCTCCTGGTTCTGCCATTTCACTTCTCATCAGTTCATGTAAGTCTCTCCAAACCTCTCTGAAATCAACCTCCTGATCATTTCTTATAGAATAATAATATGTCATAACATTCATATACCACAATTTGTTCAGCCATTTTTTGATTGATGGGCATCCATTCAGTTTCCACTTTCTTGGCACACAATGTTAAGGATAGTTTATATTTCTAACTTTTCTTTCAAAGTTCCCTTTGTCCAGGAAATCATTCAATTCAGCATAATTGTTTCACTCTCTTCAGATTATCTTTTATTTCTTATGAACATATATTAGACACACACATACACACATGCTTGTGTGTATTATTTCCTGTGATAGAATTCAATAATTTTAGTGAAGGGATCATTTTATTTATATTTCCCCAATGCTACCATATAACTTAATAGATACCAATATATATGTTTGGGGATTATTGATTAAAAGACATTTCAATGTGAATTACTGTCAGCTAGTAGATAAACATTTTCCTATACTACGCTTTTTCAGAAGACTGTATATTTTTTGGAGGGAGGAGAGATTTTGTTTCCCTTTAAATGACCTTTTGAAACATATTCAAGTGGCCATCAGTTGTGCTGAGAAAGGATTTCTTTGTAGTATTCCAGTTTTACAGGCACAAAGAGAGATTTGAATATGTTGAAGATACTTAAATGACATAGAATAAAATGGCAGTTTGTTATCTATCAAATTATTGCTTTTGGTTCTAAATCTATGATCCTAAGATTTACCAGAGTTTAATTAAAACAGGTGTAATGCCATATGTAAATATGAGGAGTATGTGAAAAGGTTTGATTGTTTTATGGAAGAGGAGGAAGAATTTCTGAAACTTTCAGCCTTTGACCTGTGAATGCAAATAAATTCCTTGTTGGTTTTCAAGTATACTTAAAAGTCACATATTTCCACTGTACTCGACTTTCAAATAAAGTTAGATTTGGAATTTTATGAGAAGGTGAAACTTACCTAATCTATCAGGGGAGGAGCTAACATACATTCTCTTTAAGAAAAAGTGGATATGATATAGTCAAAAAAGCTATGATTTTAAATTTGGAATCAAAGCAAAATACCTGAGTTAGAATTCAAGCTCTACTATTTACTGCCCATATGATGCTATGAAATTTGCTTTATTTCCTTAGGACTCAGTTTTTATCTGTAAAATGAAGAATTTGAACTAAATGACCTCTAGATCTTTCAATTCTTAATTGATGACCTGATATGTTGGATTTTCCTTGTATCTGTGGTTAGATTCATAATATTCATAACTAAGTTATGTTCATAACTAAGGCTAATGCTATGTCACATGGCAATTAATTGACAACCCACTTTTGAAAGGGCCTAGAAAATAGTAAAGGTTTTTTTAGTCCTTGATTGAATATAAACAGCAAAATACTCCTATGATTCATAATTTCACTTGTGAAGTTATTCCACTAAAGTAGCTTGCAAACTCTCTAAACTTTAGTTGATAATCTTTACAGAATCATAACTTACATGATGAATAGCATTTTTAACAAGAAACTGACTCCAATGGGGCAAATTTTCTCCTTAAGAGGGGATATTTTTTCTTCACACTGAGCAGTATCCCATACCTAACTGTGCTATTTTCTCCTCTATCTTGTAGGGGCATGAATATATTCTTGGTTCAGCAAACTCAGGGTTCTGGTACCATCGTATCTTTCTTCTCTTCTACTTCACATCTTCCCCAGTTTCTCAAAGTTGAGAGGCTTGAAATCTCTGACAGATGTGCCATCTCATTTTGAAGTGTCCCTTAAACCACAGTTGGATAGTTTTGTACAACCCAAGAATTCTTCTCTCTACCTTACCTTTCTCAGCTGTTGTTGCCACAGATGAAAGTATACCTAGCTGCACCCTGTTGCTGTGACATCACTTGCTATGGCTGTGTGTGTGTGTGTGTGTGTGTGTGTGTGTGTGTGTGTGAGAGAGAGAGAGAGAGAGAGAGAGAGAGAGAGAGAGAGAGAGAGAGAGAGAGAGAGAGAGAGAGAGAGAGAGAGAGAGAGAAAGCCATCAATTAACAGACAGTGTTGTGGTGATGAAGCTTTTAAAAATTATTTAAAGTTTTGAGTTTCAAATTCTATCCCTTCCTATCTAACCTTTCTGTGATGATAAGCAAAATAGATTATATACATGCAGTTATATAAAACATTTCCATATTAGTTATTTTGTACAAGAAGACTCGAATAAAAGAAAAAAGAGTGAAAATAACATGCTTCAGTCTGTATTTAATCAATATCAGTACTTTCTCTGGAGGTGAAAAGCATTCTTTATAATTAGTCCTTTGGGATTGTATTGAATCATTGTATTGCTGAAAATGGTTAGGTCATTCACAATTCACTGAATAGTACTTCTGTTACTGTGGAAAATGTTCTCCTTGTTCTGTTCACTTCACTATGCATCAGTTCATGTAAGTCATATAAGGAGTTTGTCTGAAATCATTCTGTTTGTCCTCTCCTATAGCATAATAATATTCCATTACAATAATATACCACAACTCGGTTAGCCATTGACCAACTAATGAGTATCCCCTTGATTTCTAATTATTAGGTACCACAGAGATACTATCAATATTTGTACTGTTCCATTTTTTGGGAAGTGTTTGGAATATAGAGCTAGCAGTGGTATTGCTGTATCAGAGCACATGACAGTTTTATTCTTTAGAGCATAGTTCCAAATTGTTCTCCAGAATAGGTGGATCAGTTCATAACTTTATCAAGAATATATTAGTATTTCAGTTTCTCTACATCCATTCCAACACCCAACATTTCCGTTTTTGTTATATTAGTCACTTTGTTAGGAATGAGATTACATTTTTCTGGTCAATAGTGATTTAGATTATTTTTCCAAATGACTATAGATGGCTTTGATTTATTTATCTGAAAAATACCCATTTTATATTTTTGGCTATTTGGGAATGATATGTATTCTTATAAATTTGTCTTGGTTATCAGTATATTTGAGAAATTAGGTCTTTCTCAGAGATACTTGTTACAAAATTTACCTCAGTTTTCTGCTTTTCTTATACTTTGTCTACATTGCCTTTGTTTATGCAAAACCAAAACTTTTTATCTTCAATAATAAAAATTATTTATTTTACATTTTGTATTTCTCTATATATCTTCTTTGGTCCTAAATTCTTCCCTTATCCATACATCTGATAGATAACTATTCCAATGCTCTCTTAATTTGCTTATGGTGTCACCCTTTATATGTAAATCATGTATCTATTTTGTTCTATTCTTGGTATACATGTAAGATGTTGATCTAGACATAGTGTTTGTCCTATTGTTTTCCAGTTTTCCCAGATTTTTAAAAAATAATTTATATATTTTGTTTTGAAAACTTGGATCTTTGGGATTATCACATATTGGATACTATCATTATTTACTATAATGTAATTTGTACCTAATCTATTCCATTGATCTATCTCTCTATTTCTTAGCTAGTGCTGGCTTGTTTTGATAATTACTAGTTTATAATGGTGATCAAACTTTTCAGGTGAAGCTATACTGGTTCCTAATAGATACACATATAATGTATTACTGCAAATTTTTCTTATTTACTAAGATCAACCAGAGCTTGTCTTCCATTGGCTTAAACTAATAAAGCAAAAGCAAACAAATAAACAAAAAAATGACATCTCAGGTACCAGACTAAGATTTTAAGAGAGGAAGTATCATAAACCTAAGAGAATATTACAGAACTTTTGCCATGTCAAAAGCTGAAAGTTTCAGAAATCCTGCCCCCACTTTCACAAAATAATCAAAATCTCCTCAAAGTTCTTCTTCTTTTTTTTTTTTTTTAACAGATGTCATTTTACCTGATTTAATCAAATTGGGAAATCAAAGGATCATAGATTTAGAACTGAAAGGTACAACTTGATAGTTGACTAATTAAATTTGATTATCCATGAAAGTCAGAGGTTTTTCTGAAAGGCAAAAGAACAGTTAGGATAATCAGAAATTATTATGAAAGTAATCAAGCTGAGAATGATGGTGACAGATATGCAAATCTCATTGTCCTAGATCATTTCCAGATCCAGTTTAGAGCATGTAATAAATGGCTGGGAGAAATTCATCCTTTCTCACCCACACCATTACACTTATCCCACTCACCCTCCACTGTCCCCCATCAAAATTTGAGTTAAAAATAAAGTCTAAAGAGAAAACTTCCAAAGTCTGAGAGAAGTGATAGATTAAAAATGTTGTCATTTTAAAGTACCCTTTTTTTAAAATTTATTCAGTATTTATCTTTTGTTCCTTTACTTCAACACTGTCCTGTATTCTATGATCTTTTTGCTAGCTAATGAGATATAAAGGCAATTTTGAGATGGAAGTTTCAATTCCCAGTTGATAGAAGTCAGTTTTAACAGGTACTTCCTAATTACTTATAGATTGAATGAAAAGGCATTCTATTAGCAAATCCAACCCTAATATATAGAGGCACAAAGCTAACTACATTTAAAATAGTAACATGAGAATGTATGAAAAAGCCCACCTTTCAAAAGTCCTATTATTTTTATTATTATTTAAGTCTATTGAAACAGGGTACAAAACTGTCAAAGAGATTTGTTACTTAGCAATATATACAGGGTATTTTAATCTAATAAAATTAAAATCTATTAATTCTGTTAAAATTTATTGAAGATTAAAACTACATTAAGCCTTGTGGAACACCTTGTATATTGTCACCAATTTGTAAGGGAGAAAATTGAATTAACTGAAAGGCTGCAATATCCCCATCTATAAATTGGGGATCTGGTTGATATTCAGTCTGAAGTTCTAACCTGATATGATATAGAAACATATAGGCTATTAGAGACTGTGAAGTAAAATGGATTTAGAGATTTAACCCTGCTCTGATTTCTAGCCTACCCTATGATTTCTTTAAGTCAAATAAAGTCTAGCAATACATGGACACTGGAAGAGAGATGCTGATAGGGCTTGCAGTGATCTTGATGATTTTTTCCACATTTGGTCTAGAAACATAACTGAATAACTAAAAGTACTAATAGCTGTTGGGCTATTTCTGTGGCCATCAATAATTTTTCTGTAAGGTTCTGAACAGACTCGCATGGCCTTATTTAATATAGAAGGAAATTTAAAGATGTGAAAAGAGATAGGGTTATCTTTTTTTTTTTTTTGTAGATAGACTCTCATTTGAATATGAGATATCTGGGTGCAGGAGTATGGGCAGCTATACCTGGATTTAGGTAGCTTATATTTGCTGCTACTGGTTCTGATAAGATGAGCCTGTTGAGGCTGAATATTTATAAGGAATATTCTCTTCAGGATAACTTGCTGGGGGTAGCTGCTTTGTTGATTTATCAAATTCTGTTTTTGTTTTTGTTTTTTTTTTTACAAGAATTCTTATTGTATTAATAAGTTGTGGTGTTTTAGTACCTAAGATGGTAAACATTAAATATAATGTTAGATTGTAAACAAAATAAACAGGAAATTCAACATAATAAAAATAATGTATGATGAATTTGATCTTGCTCAAACCAAGAGAGATCAAGAAATGAAGGCCCAAGCAATCCTCCTAAGACAAAAATAGGTGAGTAGGATATATTTATAGTAAGGAGGAACACAATTTTATTTTGTAATTTCCTACAGTGCCTCTGGTTGAAAAAGGCTCATTTCTAATGGTGGAATACTAGCAACTGCACCCTCCTTATTTATTATCATCAGTTCTGCATTGGACCAACAAAGTGAGTTTCCAACGTCATACCACTGAGTGGTAGATAAGGTAGACCTATAAGCCATATTTTCTGATTCCTGGTCAAATATTCTTTGTACTCTACTGCTTCATACACTGAGAGTATTTAAAGATTGACTGATTATCCTTATAATGATGGTCATGAAACTAAGAAAGTACCTATAAATCCAGAGTGATATTAAATCATGGCTATTTTTAATGTTCCTCTAACCAGAACTCATGACTCCCAACATTTACTTGTACAAATTTGAAGATATCAGATCTTTGGGAGTTATTATTTTACAGCCATTAGAGCTTAAAACTGAACTGACTTTTAAAATATACTACATTTAACTTCTTTTCACCTTATATAAATAGAGTAATTTATTTGGACACTTACCCTACTTCCTATGATATTTAGGATGCAATTCCTTCCATAAATTTTACCCTATTTGATTAGTCAATGAATTTCTCCATAGTAGAAGTTCAAGATGGGCATACTTTCCAGTAATGTGTATTTAAAAACTTATACTACTCTGGCTTGACTACCTCTTACATATATATAAGAAACACTAGGAATTCCACAGGACTATAAGTAGAATTTTCCATGTAAAGGAGATTATAAGGGGAGAAAAACAGATATCACCCTTCTTGTCCCCAAAGATTTGAAAGTAATGGGAGGCTTTTGCATAGAAGCAGTGAAGTGTTGCATAAATAATTATCTGTAGGTGCAACTTACTTTTGTACTTAAAGGATCTATAATTGTCAGTATGGACATTTACCTCCCCAATGCAGATCATATATCTACATTGTAGAAAACAGTTTTCATAAATTCCTGTGCCTGAAAAAAGGCACTTCTTTCTGTATATACCTTTCTTGGGATGACTTCCTCATTGATGGGCCATATCTGAAGATATTCCAGTTGGGTGGAGATTTTTAAGGCTCTGATGCCTTTGAGAATTACATCACCTTCACCTTGTGATAAAGCACCAAAATTGGATTTCCGCAGGGGAAAACATGAAAATGTAAATATTATTGGGAAGCACTTTGGGTTTAAATTTTGTTTTAGTATTCATGAATATGAAAAGTAATATATTCATATTCAGAAAAAGCTCCCTATTTACTTAGTGTAGTAACACAACCCTTATCTGACAAAGTTAGAGTTATGTCAACTTTGAAGATACCCTTAAGACAAACCTTGTTAATCACTACTTAATTTAGGCTGTACCTGCACACAATATGTTTAACTTAGGGTCCACAATCATATAATTGATATTTAAATTTTATTTCTTCTTATCAATGGAAAGATCTCTGTCCAAGCCCCTATATAACTTAGGTTTTGTACATACCATTTTTCTGCATTGATTCCTGATGGACAATATCCCTAGTTAAGAAACATTTTGTGCAGAACAGCTAGATGGTGCAGTAGATAGAGCACTTGCCCTGGAGTCAGGAAAACCTGTGTTCAAATGTGATCTCAGACACTTAACACTTACCTTGCAAAAAAAAAAAAAAAAAAAAAAAAAAAAAAAAGATAGCCATGATCTTTCACTATATAAATACTTGAAGTATTGCGTAGACCTAATGTTTCAACAAATAGCCAAGAGCAGGACTGCATTTTAAAATAATATTTATTTTTCAGCAACTACATGTAAAACAAATTTTTATGTTTCAACAAATAATCAAGATCAAGGGCTGTATTTTTCTAAAATTCCCCCAATTTCATGTAAAACAGCTTTTAATGTGTTTTTTTTAATTTTGAGTTCCAAATTCTTTCCTTCTTTTCCTTGCCCAAACTCCTTTTTATGACAAGCAATTTGATATAGGTTATAAATGTGCAACCATGTAAAACATATGTTTATATTAGTCATTTTCTCAAAGAAAACTACCAAAAAAGAGAAAGAAAATAAAAAAGACAGTGAAAGATAGTGTGGTGTGGTCTGCATGCAGATTCTACGAATTATTTCTCTGGAGGCAATTAACATTTTTTGTCATGACTTCTTTGAGATTATCTTGGATAATTGTATTGCTGAAAATATCTAAATCATTCACAATTGTTCATTATATAATATTGCTGTTATTGTGCACAATGTTCTCCTGGTTTTACTCACTTCACTTCACATTGTATCAGTTCATGTAAGTCTATCAAAGTTGTTTATGAAATCATTGAGAAGAGCTGTATTTGTTTGGAATCCTATGAATGAATGGATTAAAAAAAACATTTTTACACACTTAGCATGTATTAAGCACTGTAGTAAATGCTGAGCAAAATAGATATAGTTCCACCATCTCAAGCAGCTCACACTCTAATGGGAAAGACAATATATATAAGAAGTTTCAGTTGCAAATGAAGTAAAAAGATCTCACAATTCTTAGGATGCAGCAGATATTTTCCTCAACTTTCAATCCAAGATTTTAGGTCTACCATACAAAATAAATGGTATAGGGAAAAGTAAGAGAACAAATCCAGATAGAATCATTCTGAGTTATCTCAAATTCACCTCTGTCTTCTATTTGAAATTTATGTACATATATGTATATGTGCAAGTATGTGTATGTCTCCATATGTATATGCATCTACACATATATCATGCATATGTGTATAAATTTACACACAGTCAATTCTTGTCATCTTTTCATTCATAGTAATTATGCTCTATAAAGCTGCTGAAGTATTGTTCTTGGTGAAAATACAGGAGTATCTTGCAAGTTTCTGGTAAAAACATTTAGTATAATTTTTTCAGAATGATTTCATGTACAGATCAACAAATCTCTTCTTCCTTTTTTTCTGGATATGCCATATTGTTGATTCATAAACATTGAACTCATAGCCAGCAAACAACACTATAACTCATGTCTGAATGGAGTATATCTAACACATCTATTTTCCCCATAAGGCACATCACAATTTTCTTGAGCTTAGGAACACTACACATCGAAAAATATGCTTGAGGTTAATTTTAAATAGTGAAATCACTAATAAGAAGGACAACACTGAGAAAAGTTAAATAGACTGAAAAGAACACATTTATAGAATGAAAGCTAAAAGAAAAACCCAGAGTGTTCTCATGTTGATCCCAATTGCAAAACAGATAGAGCTTCTTGTGGGTGAAATAATTTAGGGTATATTTCACTTGGCCCTGAGAACATCACTATGTTATAACAAAAATAAAATAACTGATATTAATATTGATAACCTTAATCCATAAAGAAAATATTAAATTTATGTTCAGTATGTTTTGTTTAGACAGGCATATCTATAATATTTTGGAAAGATTCTCCTAAAAAAACAAAAACAAAAACAAAAAACCAGTGAAAGTTTTTTTAAAATGGTCTATTTTAAGGGCTGTGCCTCTAATATCTGGAAAATGGTTTCTCCCCTAGGAAATTCATCCTTTATAATAAATATGCCATTAATCTAAATAATTTTCACATGTTAAAGGTGATTAATGAAAAGGCAAAATGGGTGGAAGATATTTGTCAACTGAATCTAGTATATGATGAAATGAGAGGACAGTTGGAGATTGCTTCATGTTGAATCTGATTAATAGAAGCAGCAATCATGTCAATAACTTCTCTTATGAAATCAAAGATATAATATGCACAAAGCAATATTTTCAGAATGCCAAAGATTTAAGTTTTACTGTGTGTTCAGAGATATTGAGAAGAACTGATACATTTTCTGTAACTCAAAAATATAAAAGTCTTTGTATATTTTTTTCTTTCTTTTCATGAAACAGTGGAAGCTCTCCATCTGGGGACATTAATGGCTGCCCATGGTTATTTCTTTCCAATCTCAGATCATGTTCTCACATTAAAGGATGATGGCACATTTTACCGATTTCAAGTAAGTATATTACAAATGTATTTTAAGCATCTGATGGGAAGTTTGTGGATTTTTAAAAGAGCACTTTTGAAAATGATCATTTGTTTTTTGTACCTTTGACTTGGAAAAGTTAGTGTGATGATTATTAATGTTTAAGAAATAGAAACACAACTTACTAATAGATACAGACAAAGATGAATTATGCCCAAGGAAGCAAGAGATATCTTTGAGGAAAGTCAAATGCTTTATTATATTTTAAATAAAGAAAGGTCAAATTTGAGATTGATTGCTTTTATTAGCGAATTTCTGGAAATTATGTCTTGCAATCCAAATTTCAGATATCATTTATGATGCTGTTTTGAGAAGCCTGAAAAGCAGGACACTGTGTGTCCTAAGATGCTCACTAAAGAGTAATCTGGGAACCACTTGGCTAGGAAAGCCAAGGAACCAAAATAGAAATGGAAAGAAAAATTTAAAGATTTTTTTCGATCAAAAAGTTTTTGTACTTATTGTTCAAAGAACAGTTGGAACACCAGCAAAGGGAATTCATAATGCATTTTCTCTTTGTATTTCAGTGGTATCTGGTTTAGTCAGCATGGTTACTCAAATCTCGATATTTACTTAATTGAATTAATTTGCATAAAATCATCCTTAATTGTTCAGAAATCTGAATTTTTAAGGAATGAAATTATTGTCATTTTTATTAATTTTGAGTAAACATAACTCAAAATAAAATAAGCTTTTTTATTACTGCAATGCCTGTTCAAAAAGATATTTCAATTGGCATATAGTTGTTTATATATTGATGGCTTTTCCAAAGTGCTTCAAAATGCCCAATTATCTTCAGAACGTTGAGTATAGAACTTTAGATTTAATTCATGGGATCATAGATTTAAGCTGAAAGAGTTTTTAATAGGTCATCTTGTCTTGTCCCTTTATTTAAGAATAGGAGACCATGATCCATAGAGGTTAAATGCCTGGCTCATGATCACATGGCCAATAAGTAATATAGGAAGATGTAAGTTGAAGCCCACTGATTGTAAATCCAACATGTTTCTACCAAATCACAGCACCTTAGAGGCATCAAGCTTGATGGTGTCGAAACCAAATAGAAACAAGAATCAGTAACCTTGAGAAAAGATTACTGTGGGTTGCATATTCAATTCATTTTAAAATATAATATCTATGTTTTATTGTATTTTATTTGTTTTGTTAAAGATTTCCAAATTATATTTTAATATGATTCAGGGTGTTTTGTGGGCTTGTTAACCCTCTGTTTGATACATAAATTGTATCAGAATTCTCATTTTACATATAAGAAAGCTACGGCTAACTTTTCATTTTTATAATAGAGCAAAAGTAGACAAATTCCATTCATATATATATATATACATATATATATATCACAAATTTTAAATTAATGTTGTCTATTTAGTCAGGATTCATGATATGGCTTTTTTAAAAATTGGATTATTTGCTCTCTACTTTGCCCATTATGATATCACAGTTCTAAAAATCATTCTAAAATAAAAAATATTTGTAAATTCTAGTTGGTGGACTACTTATATTCAAAGGTACTTGTTGCAACAAAGATGCAATAAAATACAATAAAATAACTCATACATTTGAGTTTGTTAAAATTATTGGTTTGTATCATTTGGTGATTTTTGCTATCCTCATCCAGAGGAGTTTAGGAAGAGCAGAACACTTATGGAAGTAAGTGTTTTCCAAAAGGTTAAATTCCTTTTCCCATATTTTAAAGTTTGAGCTTTTTGTGCATCTTTTGCATTTTCTCTAAACTTCAAACTTGAGTCAACATTCTGATATAGCTAAATGTCATTTTTATTTGACAAATTCTGTATACTTTTCTGTGTAATTTTCATCACAGTCAGATGTGTGCAAAGAAGCATTAAGCAATTGCTGAAGGTATTTGGATACACATTTATAAGGTTATGAGAGGTTAACACTCCAAATTAAAGCATCTCCCACATCCACCTCTCACCTTGTTATGCCCTTAAGACTTGAGAGAACTATAATGATAGATGTTTCCATTCTAAAGCCTTCAAAAGGTTTTTCCCCTCACACAATAATTTGATTTTTTTCTTTAGAATTACTTCCTCTTGAATATTTAAAAATTCAATAGTTTTTCCACATGAATTCAAAGGGCAACACCTTTAATAACTCGTGAGCAATGAAAATGAGTTTTCAAGGATTGATTGATCCTATACCTCTGAACTTTATTATACTCATGAAAATACACACAAGAAATTAAAGTAGTTGTGAAAATAACTAGTATTTGTGAAATATTAACATTCAATATAATGCAATAAAGCATAGATAATGTTAGTATGTAATTTTTAAAATCAGGATGCAGCCTCTAAGAATTGTTATGTATCCTTTAGTGCTCTTCATTGTTTTAAAGAGTGTCTAGGATTTAAAAAGGGAAAGGTGAGTTCAAGGAATAGGATATATATATATATATATATATATATATATATATATATATGTAAAGCATAATCAAAACATTGGAGACTTTCCTTCTAATTAGAACTATTATTCCTTTATTGGAGAATGAGGCTTGATATGTTTAATATTTCTTATTAATGAAGCCACAAAAAAGGCCCAACTACAATACTTTGTAAGATTGCTTTATCAATATTTCTTACTGAAAATATACTTCCTTTATCCTGTTACATTTATCTGTTTCTTAAAATGGAATTTATGATATCTGGGAAGTCATTGCATGTACTTTTCAGGGAGATAGTCATCAACAAGATATTTACAAAGGGATATAATGATCAAATAGATATTACGATGGTTGCCCTTATAGCCCAGGGATTGATTGTTTTTTTTTTAATGTCACTGACCATTAAAGTAAAATTAGTTTACAAAAGATAAATGGATGTCTTCATACTTTGGTCCATTTGGTGGGTACATTTCCTCTGTTAGTTACTAATCTCACCATTCTCTTCTGATAGCTCTAAATTTTACTGATTCTCACCATTATCTTCTCCCTTTAGTGTTTTGGGGCATGCTTCTAGACAAAATAGACATCTGTTTATTGCTTTTCATTAAAGCCAAAATCCAGGAATGTCCCACAGAAGTTCTGGCAAATACTACTTTCAGTAAATTCAAAACGCTGGCAATAATTTGGTACACCATTGTTCTGACTGGCACCATACCAAAACATTTGCATTTTCTTCCTTCATCAATGGAGGAAAAGAACAGTTTTTTCCTACTGCACTATGCAATGTTCATTTAGCAAGATACCCCTTTGCGTTTTTGGTAAAGTGTCAGCCAATTCTATTTAAAAAGTAACTTCTAACTTAATTCCATGGTGTCAGAAGGTGACACACTTTGTAGGATCTCATAGC
The DNA here is from genome assembly GCF_048593235.1 of Sminthopsis crassicaudata. NCBI lineage: Eukaryota > Metazoa > Chordata > Mammalia > Dasyuromorphia > Dasyuridae > Sminthopsis > Sminthopsis crassicaudata. Next base: position 393,103,680 of record NC_133620.1, on the reverse strand, counting down.
CATATTTCTAGCAATTCCATTTTTTTTTTATGAATTGGACAGTATAGGAATTAAACTTGAAAGAACAATTTCCTTAATAATGCCCAAGGCATTGATTTGGTTAAAAAAATAAAATAAAATAATTGCAGAAATATTTTTGTATTAATAGTTTTTGAATGAAAAGTAATGGACTATAAAGATAGTTTTTTCTTTTTAATGTTTCTTATTTAAGACATTGAAATGAGGTCAGCATTTTATAAAATAATTAAACACAAGTATTCAAATTATCGTCAGTAATATCACATGACAATGAGTCATAATATCTAGTCATTGTTATCTGTTTTCCTCTTTTTTAGGGTGTGGAAGGGTCAGTTAAGGGAGAAGGTTGTTGTCTTAGTTGATGCAGTAAAGTTCTTTTTGTATTTTTTAACTGAATAATAAGATAGAATTCTGGTTACTGGAATGAAGTTAATTCATGTTCCATTTCCCATCAGTGCAGAAATTATTGAACACAAACCAAAACTTGAGTCATATAGATGTCATGATTAGAATTATTCTATTTATTCTGCACTCCTGGAATTTGACTGTTATACTCAGTCACCTCATATATTTTTTGCTAAGAAAGATCATGAAATTGACAGGCACAGTGGAGAAAAATGAAAGCTATTGAAGACTATGTTTCATAATGTTTTCATTTGCTCAGAAATAAAAACAAACAAAATTTCCCTATATTAGTGTTCTGAAAGGAAAAGAAAAAGAATTGGAACACTTCTCCTTTCATCTTAGCCTATTGAATTTGAACTTGATTCCAAAAGTCTTTAGAAGAATAATTTTTAAATTGATATAGATTGATGATTTAAATATGGTAATGTAAATATGGGAGTGGGACAAAGGTAAAGTTTTCAAGTAACATTAGAGATTTAAGAGGCCAAAAGTGTGAAGAAGACTGAGGTCATAGTAGTTCATATATTAGTATAAAAGACATGTACATAGAATTAGAAAAATAATACATGCTTGCATCAGATTTATGTATTATAGTCATGTCATTCAGTCTACAAGACAAATTTTGGCATTTGATTATAATATTTTTTATATCAAGGATATTAAAGCTCTTTTGGATACGTTACCCTGATTAGTATAATGCTGTCTACAGGTGAACAATCATTGAATATTGATAAAGATGTTATTTGAACACTGATTTCCAGTAACAAGGTAATAGCAATGTTATTTCCCAACTATTAATTTTTATTGTTGAACCTAGGATTCCCAAACCATTTCAGTATGATGAAATTATCATAATATGTTGTGCACTGGATTTGCAGATAGACCTTATGCTATGTAAGAGTTGTAAAATTTAGAGCTATCAAAAATGAAAAGGCATTTTGAATTTAAAGTGAGAGGAGTGAGTTAGTAACTCTTTAAGTGAAAACACAACATAGAATTCCAATAATAATTTGTATGTCATCATTGCTACCTTGGAAAAACATTTTGCCTACATGAGAATCAAGTGACAGACTCAAATAATGTTGCAAAGTACAAAATTATCTTACTGTTTCAATGAGAGTGAAAATCAGAGGTCATTTAGTCCATCCCCCTCATTTTATGGATTAGAAAGTGGTGACCCAGAGAAGTGACTTATACAAAGTTATATAGTATCAGAGTCAAGTCTAATTCTGTTATTGTAACAACAATTATTTTTCTTTTTTTTTCTTTTTCTACTCTCTTATCTTTTGTTTTAACTCTTCCTTTTATTTTACTTTTCTTTATTTCCTTATATATTTATTTTGATTCTTTAAACACCTCATCAGACTAATTAGCATTTTTTCCATGTAGAGTTCTCTGACCTTCACCTCCAAATTTTGAGATATCTCCATGGTCCTTGATATCACAATTAGCCTCAAATCATACTGTACTTGGGAACACTCTGAAAATTGAGGTGACTTTTACATGACCCCAGTGCCTCCCTTTGGGTCTTAATAGAAAATGTAGGGACTCTTGTTTGAATTGGATTGATGGTCATAAATGACTTGGTAGGATAATGTCAGATATTCTAACCTCGGTTAGGACTCAGTTAGGACTCAGTTTCCTTAGGAGGTGAGAAGGATGCCGGGAACCCAAGACATCAGGGCCATTTGTCCCCAGTACATATAAAAAAGATATTTATGCAGATTTCAAAGATGACTAAATAACATAAAGATATTAGGGAAGAGTTTGTCTCATCATTTAGCATTTTTAATTCATATATTCTGTACTAAGATTGTTTTAATTATGAAGCAGAGGATCCTATACAAATATTTTTGCTACATTAATTTGATTAAATACAATACTTTGAAAGTACTCTGAATCAAGAGAAATTCTCATTTGAATAATGGAGTGATTGATAGGTCCATTTACAATGTATCACGTAATCAAGGGATGATTGGAATTAGAGTTGAAAGGGACAATGTAGATAAACTGATTCTTTAAAGACCAATGTTCATACTACCTTTAGTCCATGGCTGATGAAGAATTGAAGACTGTAGTTTAAAGTTCAATGCAATGAACTAGGAAAAACATGCTACTTTGGCAATCATTTGTTAACCACTAAATTAACAACAGCAAGCCACTCTAAATAAATGATTAGTTTTCAAGACTATAAAACTAAAAATTGTGTAACTCTTATATTGTCTAATAAATATTCCAACTTTTTTTTTGTTCTATAGACACCCTATTTTTGGCCATCAAATTGTTGGGAGCCGGAAAATACAGACTATGGTTAGTATGAATGTCTCTCCTCATTTTACTATTGACAGAACTGTATTTTCTGGATGGACACATCATTTCTACTTTACTGCACTGTTCACCATTAAGGGAAAAAGCAGGTGCACTATTGAATACATCGCAAATCTGTCTAACTTTGAATTTGTGATGGGGTTTTGATTGGTAAAATGTTTCCCAAACATAGGGTTAATTTTGCAATTCTTCTATGACTCTGGAGATAGTATTTTACTGCTGTGGCTCACTTTACATCCAACATGGAAAAATTAAAAAGTCCAAGGCAGAATGGTCAAGGTACAGATTCAAGTAAGTGATGTGAGCAATGGGGAAAACTACTATTGATTACCATTTCTTTTCCTATAGTTGACAAATTGTGTTACACTAATATTGGGTCTAATTTCAAGCAAGAGGAAAGTCTCATAAATAAATTATGAACCAAACACGATTGATCTCAAAATAAATTCTGCTTAGGAATCCTGTTGTCAGGAAGCTAATCAACAAGACAATCAACAATTAATAACTATTGACTCAGAAGTATCTTGAAGGTCATTATAGATGACTTTTTTGAGATGGTTGGAAGATTAAGGGTCATTTGGGCTTTCAGTCACGACCTCTTAAGGATATCAACCTTCCAATAGGATCAATATTAATTCACATGTTCATCAACTTAACATTTTTATGAAATTCTGTTGACATTTCACATAATAAGCAAATGAGAAGATTATAAAAGGGGGTTCTGGATTGTTAATTTATTAAAAACAATTTAACAAGGGCCATACCTATAGAACCAGAAAAAGTGAGACAGACAGACACACACAGAAAGACAAACACACAGAAAGAGGGAGAAAGGCAGAATGGGAGAGATGGTGAAAAAGAGAGTGGCAGGTACAGAGAGAGATGGAGAGAGACAGAGACACAGATGAAGAAAGAGAGAGAGAAAAAGAGAGAGACAGACACACACAAAGATAGACTCACAGGATGAAGACACACACACAAACACACACACGCACACACACACATACACACACGATTAAGCATTCAATTGTGCCAAGTGCTGGGCTAAGTGATGGAAATACAAATAAAAGGAAAACTAAAAATATATAGACCAGAATATTTATCTACTTATTATTTGGGTATGCTTTTGTTTTTGTTTTTGTTTTACTGTGACTGAATGTCCCTATCTGCCATCCAGGTTATATCCTCCTCAATATTATGGTACTTAGTAAACTTAATTAATTCCAAGCACTTTGTTTGGTGGGCATGAGATTAGAGTAAAGGAAGTTGGATAGTCTTGTGGGTTATTTTTTCTTGTCTTGTCTATAAAGTGATGAGAATAGAATAGACAATTTCTAAAGTTCCTTTCAGTTGAATAAGTTTAATTAATCCCAGAGCCTATTCTTGTTCCATTATAGAATGAGCTTTTCAAATGCCTGGAATATTCCCTTCAGCCAGGAAAGGGACTCTCTTTCCTGGGAAATGTGATCAACATTAACTCTTATCCTCCAAATATTTTTCTGGACTCCATGCAAAACATCACTCTCCTATTTGCATTTATTATTAGAATGTCATTATTTCCATAATTATGATTCATGTTACCCAAATTTATATTTAGGTTTCTGGCTCCTTAAGAAGGTTGTGAGTCTATGAGACTTCTAAAGGAGATTGCTTTTTTTAGACATATATTGTATATACTATATGTTGATACTTTTATCTTCTTTTTTCTAAAGGATCACTTTTCTTTAGTCACATTGCTTTGGGACTGTAATTTCTGCACTAGTATGACGGTAATGATGAAAATGATGATGATGGGTGTTGTGAATGTTTGTATAAAAAGATAATAGAATCTTAAAAGTACAGGTCAGTGAACCTGAATTTAATTTCTGCTAAAATTAAATTTCATGCCATTAAATCAAGGCAGAGTGGAGTCCTGAAGAGTCAGCCTCAAGATGAATTGGCTTTACCTTCAACTTCTCATTTATACTGTTTTTGTGACCCTAAGCAACTCATTTTGGCTCTCTGTGCCCCAGAAAACTCTGAGATATGTTTATGCTGTAGGAAAACTCGGATAAAATCACAGATCTAGAGAGGAAAAATGTGCAAGAGATGGTGAGTGAAAAATTTAGAAAATAAATCAATGACAACAAAGAGCCAAAATGATTAGCTGAGTTTGAATGGCTCAAATCTTTCTTCTCTCTTAAGAAAGACACACTTAAGGTTTACTTCATAAAACCTACATGGATTAGGGATGATAAGGGAATTCGTTCAAGAAAAACAAAACAAACAAAACTCAAAAAAAAAAAAAAAAAAAAAACCCAACAACCTTTTTCTCCGTTCCTTCTTAAAAAAAAAAAAAAAAAAAAAAAAAAAAAAAGAACATGCTGGGATCTCAGAGACTGCACTATACCTCCAGGTAGTGATGTTTTATCATTTGCTATTGCCTTGTCAGGAACAAATAAAACATATTGTACTGATGTGAATTACCTAACTATGAACTTCCCTATAGCCATTTGCTCAGTAGCAAACTGTCTTGAAATATATGAAAGCTAGTGGGGGTGGGAAGAGGTAGAATGATTACATGATGTAGGTAGGCTATGGGAATCCAAGCACAAAGCATATTTTTGCTATTTGTACTCTAAAATAAACTTTGGACAGATGGGACCTACTTGCTTAAGGCTGAAAAACATTGACTTTATTTTCATGATTTGTCAGATGTGCTTTATTAAGAAATTGTTTCTTCTACTCCCCTAGCAATCCTTCATCTGTCCTTCCTCCCTTAACCCAGCTTCACTCTAAGTCTTCTTTTACATCCCCTTTCTACTCCTCTGAAAAAAACCATAAGAAATTAATCACCTATAGTCATATTTATGGAAGGCAGAATTTGAAAAATTATTCAGCCTTTTCAAAAAAATAAAGGGAATTAACTGATTATGTTTAATTTTTTTTCCGTCTTCCTTAAATATAAGGTTGAATATGGAAAAGGAATGACTTAACATATGCTATAAAGAGACATCTTCTTACTCAGGCCCATTACACTGGAATTCAAAGTAGGCAAGTCCTGGTATTTTTTAAATTAATTTTATAATTATAACATTTTTGACAGTACATATGTATATGTATAGGTATAGGTATAGGTATATGTATATGTAAAGGTATAGGTAATTTTTTACAACATTATCCCTTGTACTCCTTCTGTTCTGAATTTTTCCCTTCCTTCCCTCCACCCCCTCCCCTAGATGGCAGGCATTCCCATACATATTAAATATGTTATAGTATATCCTAGGTACAATATATATGTGCAGAACCGAATTTTATTGTTGTTGTTGTTGTTGTTGTTGCAAAAGAAGAATTGGATTCAGAAGGTAAAAATAACCTGGGGAGAAAAACAAAAAAAATGCTAACAGTTTACACTCATTTCCCAGTATTCCTTTTCTGGATGTAGCTGATTCTGTCCATCATTGATCAATTGGAATTGGATTAGCTCTTCTCTATGTTGAAGATATCCACTTCCATCGGAATATATCCTCATATAGTATTGTTGTTGAAGTGTATAATGATTTCCTAGTTCTGCTCATTTCACTCATCATCAGTTGATGTAAGTTTCTCCAAGTCTCTCTATATTCATCCTGTTGATCATTTCTTATAGAACAATAATATTCCATAACATTCATACACCATAATTTACCCAACCATTCTCCAATTGATGGACATCCATTCATTTTCCAGTTTCTAGCCACTACAAAAAGAGCTGCCGCAAACATTTTTGTACATACAGGTCACTTTCCCTTCTTTAGTATCTCCTTGGGATATAAGCCCAGTAGTAGCACTGTTGGATCAAAGGGTATGCACAGTTTGATAACTTTTGGGGCATAATTCCAGATTGCTCTCCAGTATGGTTGGATTCTTTCACAACTCCACCAACAATGCATCAATGTCCCAGTTTCCCCACATCCCCTCCAACATTCATCATTTATTCCTGTCATCTTAGCCAAGTATGTAGTGGTATCTCAGAGTTGTCTTAATTGCATTTCTCTGATCAATAATGATTTGGAACATCTTCATATGAGTGGAAATAGTTTTAATTTCATCATCTGAAAATTGTCTTTTCATATCCTTTGACCATTTGTCAATTGGAGAATGGTTTGATTTCTTATAAATTAGAGTCAATTCTCTGTATATTTTGGAGATGAGGCCTTTATCCGAACCTTTAACTGAAAATTTTTTCCCAATTTGTTACTTCCCTTCTAATCTTGTTTGCATTAGTTTTGTTTGTACAAAAACTTCTTAATTTGATGTAATCAAAATTTTCTATTTTGTGATCAATAATGATTTCTAGTTCTCCTTTGGTCACAAATTCCTTCCTCCTCCACAAGTCTGAGAGGTAAATTATCCTATGTTCCTCCAATTTATTTATGATCTCGTTCTTTATGCCTAAATCATGGACCCATTTTGATCTTATCTTAGTATGTGGTGTTGTGTAGGTCCATGCCTAGTTTCAGCCATACTAATTTCTAATTTTCCCAGCAGTTTTTGTCAAATAATGAAATCTTATCACAAAAGTTGGGATCTTTGGGTTTTTCGAACACTAGATTGCTATTTTTATTCACTATCTTATCCTGTGAACCTAACCTATTCCACTGATAGATCCTGGTATTTTTCTTCAAAGAAAAAAAATGTAATTGTGGTATTCAAATTTAAACAACTGAAAATAACTCTGACGGTTATAGCAGAGAAACATCTACTTTTATTGGCATATATAGGTCTCTTGCAGGCATCCCAATACAGGGAATCTTCCAAGAAATGATGGTCAGAGAGGCATAGGAAAGAACCTAAATATTAGTTTTGTACCTAAGTTTAACAGCTGTTTATTTGTGTAGATTTTCAATTCTTCAAAAAAAATGACAAGCTTAAAAATGTTGAGTAAAGAAACAGAGTGGGACAAAGAAAAATTGGACTGGAAATTTTAAAAAATCTCAGTTCTAGTTGCAGTTTTTGCATTAATTAGTTATTTAAGCTTGAACAACATGCTTACCTTATTGGGTTCTTGCTTTATTCAATTGTAAAATGAGCAAATTGACCCAGTTTAAGGGTTAATAATATAGGATTATGAAAGATTTTTAAATGAAATGTTAATAACTGTATTTTAACATATTTTTTTTAGTTCTATGTGCTTTAATACTTAAATTTTATAAAATTTTAAAACACTATTCTGATAAGGCTAGGCTTTACCAATTTATTATAAGGGTCTATGAATCAATAGGGTTAAGAATTCCTGAAGATGATCCTTCAAGTTGTTTCTGACTATAATGTTGTTAAGCTGGTAATATCTCTAACATAGAATCTTAGAATCTTGTTTCAAGAGTATTGATCAATAAATCAATGTCATTCTGTAAGGATGTCTTTTGGTACATAGCAGGTGTTATTTTATCAACAACTTGGATGAATATACATTAGCAATCCTTTTTCAAGTAGCATATTGGCATATATTTACATGTGACTTTTTATATGAAATTACAAAATCCAGATTAAAAAGATATGTACAGGTGTGAATATTGAAGTGGAACTCATATGATGAGTTTTATACTTTTGTTTAAACTATTAACTACTGAAGTATAGGATGGGTAAAATCTGATAGCAATGTTTCATTTAGAAATAGTAAATAAGAAATTAAAATAGGAAAACAGAAAAAGCAAATAGTTATAGTTGATTATAGGATTAATATGAATTTTAAAAATGAAAATGTAGTTTCCAGAATAGGGAATTCATAATTATATGTATAGATTATGTTTTGTCAGGTCAGTCAAAAACATTCATTAAGTGCCTACTATATTTCTTTTTTTTTTAATTAATTTTTATAATTATAACATTTTCTTTGGCAGTACATATGCATAGGTAATTTATTTTACAACATTATCCCTTGTACTCCCTTCTATTCTGAGTTTTTCCCCTCCTTCCTTCCACCCCCTCCCCTGGATGGCGGGCATTCCCATACATATTAAATATCTTATAATATATCCTAGGTACAATATATATGTGCAGAACCAAATTTTGTTGTTGTTGTTGTTGCAAAGGAAGGATTGTATTCACAAGGTAAAAATAATCTGGGAAGAGAAACAAAACAAAACAAACAAACAAACAAAAAAAAACCAATGCTCACAGTTTACACTCATTTCCCAGTGTTCCTTTTCTGGATGTAGCTGATTCTGTCCATCATTGATCAATTGGAATTGGATTAGCTCTTCTCTATGTTGAAGATATCCACTTCCATAAGAATACATCCTCATACAGTATCATTGTTGAAGTGTATAATGATCCCCTAGTTCTGCTCGTTTTACTCAGCATCAGTTGATGTAAGTTTCTCCAAACCTCTCTGTATTCCTCTTGTTGGCCATTTCTTACAGAACAATAATATTCCATAACATTCATATACCATAATTTACCCAACCATTCTCCAATTGATGGACATCCATTCATTTTCCAGCTTCTAGCCACTATGAAAAGGGCTGCCACAAACATTTTGGCACATACAGGTCCCTTTCCCTTCTTTACTAGTTCCTTGGGGTATAAGCCCAGTAGTAGCACTGCTGGATCAAAGGGTATGCACATTTTGATAACTTTTGGGGCATAATTCCAGATTGTTCTCCAGAATGGTTGGATTCTTTTACAACTCCACCAACAATGCATCAGTGTCCTAGTTTTCCCACAGCCCCTCCAAAATTCATCGTTATTTGTTCCTGTCATCTTAGCCAATCTGACACATGTGTAATGATATCTCAGAGTTGTCTTAATTTGCATTTCTCTGATCAATAGTGATTTGGAACACTCTTTCATATGAGTGGAAATAGTTTTAATTTCATCATCTGAAAATTGTCTGTTCATAATCTTTGACCATTTATCAATTGGAGAATGGCTTGATTTCTTATAAATTAAAGTCAATTCTCTGTATATTTTGGAGATGAGGCCTTTATCAGAACCTTTAACTGTAAAAATTTTTTCCCAATTTGTTACTTCCCTTCTAATCTTGTTTGCATTAGTTTTGTTTGTGTAGAAACTTTTTAATTTGGAGTAATCAAAATGTTCTATTTTGTGATCAATAATGGTCTCTAGTTCTCCCTTGGACACAAACTCCTTCCTCCTCCACAAGTCTGAGAGGTAAACCATCCCATGTTCCTCCAATTTATTTATGATTTCGTTCTTTATGCCTAAATCTTGGACCCATTTTGATCTTATCTTAGTATGTGGTGTTAAATGTGGGCCCATGCCTAGTTTCTGCCATACTAATTTTCAGTTTTCCCAGCAGTTTTTGTCAAATAATGAATTCTTATCCCAAAATTTGGGATCTTTGGGTTTGTCAAACACTAAATTGCTATTTTTATTCACTATCTTGCCCTGTGAACCTAACCCATGCCACTGATCAACTAGTCTATTTCTTAGCCAATACCAAATGGTTTTGGTGACTGTTGCTTTATAATATAGTTCTAGATCAGGTACAGCTAGACCAGTGCCTACTGTATTTCTTTAGCACTGGGAATACAATGACAGTTTGAAAAAGTGTTCATTCCCTTGGGGAACTCGTAATCTTTTCTAAAAAATAATTTATTTATTTTTAATACACATTGCTTCATGAATCATGTTGGGAGAGAAAAATCAAAAGAGATCAAAAGAGAAAAACCATGGGGGAGGAAAAAAAAAAACAAGTGATTGTAGCATGTGCTGATTTATATTCAGTCTCCCTAGATCTTTTTCTGGCTGCAATGGCAGTTTCTATCCAGTCTATTGAGATTACTTGGATTTTGGAACCACTGAAACAAACCAAGTGTTTCATATTGATCATCGCACATTCTTCCATTGTACACATTGCATATAATGTGTTCCTGGTTCTGTTTGTTTTGCTCAGACTCAGTTCATATAAATCTTCCTAGGATTTTCTAAAAATAGCTTTTTCAATTTTTATAGCACAATAATATTACATAACCTTAATATAATACAACTTGTTCAGCTATTCCTCAATTGATGAGCATTCACTCATTTTTTAAAATTCTTTGCAACCACAAAAAAGAGCTGCTACAAAAATGTTTGTACATGTAGGTCCTTTTCCCTCCTTTATGATTTCCTTGAGATACAGACCCAGTAGAAACACTGCTAGGTGAAAGGATATACACAATTTGATAGTCCTTTGGGCATGGTTCCAAATTGTTCTTTAGAGTGGTTGGATAATTTCACAACTCTACCAACAATGCATTAGTGTCCCAGTTTTCTCACATGACCACCAAAATTTATCATATCTTTTCCTATAAATCTGAGAGATATGAGGGTGGTACCTCACATTTTTTTTAACTTGCATTTCTCTAACAAATAGTGATTTAGAGCATTTTTTCATATGATTATAAATGACTTTAATTTCATCATCTGAAAACTTTTCAAATCCTTTCACCATTTATCAATTGGGGAATGACTTTTAGTCTCATAAATTTGACACAGTTCTTTATATGTTTTAGAAATTAGACCTTTTTCAGACACAGTGTCTATAAAGATTTTTTCCCAGTTTTGTACTTCCCTTTTAATTTTGTTTCAAATGGTTTTGTTTGTGCAAAATCTTTTATTTTAATGTAATCACAATATTCATCACCCTCCCTTTCCCCCCTCAATTATAATAAGTTTCTTTGCCTCTTCCTGAGATGTAATTTCCCTCATTTTACCTCTACTTTCCCCCTTTTCTGGGACAATCCCCTTTCCATTTCTAATTTATTTTTATATTATAACAGTTAAATTATATTATACATGCATTCTTTATCTATACCCATAAAAGAAATACAGTTCTCAAGAGTTCTTTCCTTTTTACCTTTTTATGCTTCCCTAGAGTTCTATATTTGGAGCTCAAAATTTTTTATTTAACTCTGGCCTTTTCATTACAAATAAGTGGAATTCACCTGTTTCATTGAATGTACATCTTCTTCCCTGAAAGAAAATAGTCAGTTTTGTTGGTGTAATTTATTCTTGGCTGCATTCCAAGTTCCTTTGCCTTTTGGAATATCAGATTGCAGGTTCTTCTATACTTTAAGATGGAAGCTGCTAGGTTCTGGGTAATCCTTATTGTGGTTCCTTGGTATTTGAATTGTTTCTTTCTGGCTTCTTGTAATATTTTTGACTGGTCTGATAGTTCAGAAATTTAGCCACAATAAATATTCCTTCGGGTTTTAATTTGGGGGTCTCTTTCAGGAGATGTTTAGTGAATTTTTTCAATGGCTATTTTACCCTCTATGACATCTGGGCAGTTCTCTTTGATGATTTTCTGGAAAAAATAGTGTCTAGGAACTTTTTTTTTCATCATGGTTTTCAGGGAGTCTAATAATCTTCAGATTGTTTCTCCTATATCTATTTGTCATTATTTTCCATATCAGTTGTTTTGCTAAGTAGGTATTTTACATTTTTTTCTATCTTTTTCTTTCTTTTTTTTTTTTTTTTTTTTGTTGGTTGTTCTTGACTGATTCTTGTTGTCTCATTGAGTCATTCATTTCCATCTGTTCAGTTTTGAATTTTAGTGAATTATTTTTTATTTACTTTTTTACCTCTTTTTTTGAATTCATCCAAATGAATTTTTAAATGAGTTGTTTTGTTCTATGGATTTTTTTTTCCATTTCACAAATTCTTTTTTTTTAAGGAGTTATTTTCTTTTCCCATTTCACAAATTCTGTTTTGTTTTGTTTTGTTTTCTGGGAGTTGTTTTCTTTTTTCCATTTTATCAAATCTGTCTTTTAATGAATTATATGCCTTTTCCAAACCTTCTTGCAAAGTTTTCATTTCCTTTCCCCATTTTTTTTTCTAGCTCTCTTTTAAGATCTTTTAAAATTTCATCTAGGGAAGCCTTGTTGACCAGGTTATATCACCCTTTGGTGTTTCATCTGGAGATGATCTACCTTTAGTCTCCTCAGGGTTTGAAATCTGTTCTCTTTCACCATAAAAACTATCTATGGTTAGAGTTCTTTTTTCATTTTTGCTCAATTTTTAAAAGTTAAGATTTGTTTTTAGGGTGGGGGAGATTGTTCAAGCTTCCTCTTCAAGCAGCAGCAGCTGTGCTGATTCCATGCTGACTCACTCCAAGTGCTATGAGCATGGTCACCACTTGTGAGATTCTGAGGTTTACTATTTAACTTTTGTGTTTGTGTTGGATGTTTTCTAAATTCTCTGCTGATCTCCTGGCTAGCAACCAGGGCAGAGTAGCCAGCACTGCTGTAAACTCCTCTTCTCATATTCTCCACCATGGAACTCCCACTGCCCAGGGACTCTGTACTGTGCCCAGGTATCTGTGCTCAGCCTGATTGTGCTTGGCCCGCCTCCCTCCATGCCAGATTGAAACTTTTCTGGAGACCTTTTCTGGAGAGCTTCAAAGTTATCTTCTGCTGATAATTTGTTACATTCCCAATATTTGTGGGTTCTGCCAGTCCAGAGCTAAGTCAAAGGCTGATTTGTTAATTAGTCTGAGGGTTGTAGGAGAAGGTCAAAAAGAAAGTATGTCCTCTCCCCCATCTTGGTGCTGCTCCTAATGTAATCAGAGTTTTCCATTTTGTCTTTCATAATGTTCATTAGTTCTTCTTTGGTCAGGAATTCCTTCCTTCTCCAAAAAATCTGATAAGTAAATTATCTCTTACTTTCCTAATATGCCTGTGATATCACTCTTTATGCCCAAATCATGTACCTATTTTAGCCTTATTTGGTACGGAGTATGAGATGGAGTGTTAATCTATGTCAAATTTCTTGCATATTATTTTCCAGTTTTCTCAGCATTTTTTGTCGAATGGTGAGTCCTTATTCCAGAGGCTGGAGTTTGGGGATTTATCAAATACTAGATAACTATAGATCTTAATTATTGTGTCATGTGCATATATAATCTATTCCACTGATCAGTTTCTTAGATGGCATCAATTAGTTTTGATGACTGCTACTTTATAATAGAGTTTTAGGTCTAGTACTGCTAAACCACCATGCTTTGTAATTGGTTTCCATTAATTCCCTTGATATTCTTGACCTTTTGTTCTTCCAGATGAATTTTGTTATTATTGTTTTCTAATTCTATAAAATATGTTTTGGCAGTTTGATTGGTATGATACTGAACAAGCAGACCAATTTATGCAGAATTGTCATTTTTATTATATTATATTTTATAATATATATATATATATAAAATATATATTATTACATTATATTTTATTATATTTTCTTAGTGTACCCATGACATTTTCCCAATTGTTTAGATCTGGCTTTATTTGTATGAGAAGTATTTTGTAATTATGTTCATATAGTTCCTGTTTATCTTGACAAGTAGGCCACCAAGTATTTTATTTTGCTTACAGTTATTTTAAATGGAATTTCTCTTTTTATCTCTTGCTTTTTGGCTTTGTCATTAATATACAGAAATGTTTGTGAATTTTATGCATTTATTTTATATCCTGCAATTGTGCTAAAACTGTGAATTGTTTTCAATACATTTTTAAATAATTTTCTAGCATCCTCTATGTATATCATCAACTCCTCTGCAAAGAGTGATAGTTTTATTTTTTCATTGCCTATTCTAATTCCTTTAATTTCTTTTTTCTTATTGCTAAAGCCAATTTCTAATACAATATTGAATAATAGTGGAGATAATTGGCATCCTTGTTTCAACCTTGATCTTGTTGGGAATGTGTCTAGCTTCTTTCAATAGCAAATAATCCTTGCTGTTGGTTTTAGATAGATACTGCTTATTATTTTAAATAAATCTAAGAATTTTGATAGCTGCTGTATTTTGTCAAAAGGTTTTTCTGCTTCTATTGAGATTATCATTTGATTTCTGTTGAGTTTTTATTGATATGGTGGTTGATTATAGCAATAGTTTTCCTGATTTTGAACCATCCTTGAATTCCTGGTATAAATCCCATTTGGTCATAATGTATTATCTTGCTAATAAATTGTTGTAATCTCTTTGTTAATAATTTATTTTAATATTTTGCATAATTTTTATTAGGGAGATTGGTCTATAATTTTTTCTCTGTTTTGCCTCTTCCTGGTTTAGGTAACAGTATCATAATTGTGTCATAGAAGGAATTTAGCAGGGCTCCTTTTTTACCTATTTTCCAAAATAGTTTATATAATATTGGAGTTACTTTTTCTTTAAATGTTTGGTAGAATTCACTTGTAAATCCATCTGGCCCTGGAGATTTTTTCTTAGGGAGTTTAATTTATGTTCAATTATTTTTTTTTTCTAAAATGGAACTATTTAAGTGATTTATTTCCTTATCTGTTAATCTTAGTAATTTATATTTTTTGTAAATATTCATCTATTTTGGTCAGATTGTCAGTTTTGCTACCATACAGTTGAGCAAAATAGTTCCTAATAGTTGCTTTAATTTATTTTTCATTGGTGATAAGTTCACCCTTTGATTTTTGATGCTGGTGATTATGTTTTTTTTTTTTTCTCTTTCCTTTTTCTAATCAAAATAGCCAAAGGTTTATCTTTTTGTTGATTTTTTCATAAAACTAACTCTTACTTGTTATTAATTAGTTCAAAAGATTTCTTAGTTTCAATTTCATTAATCTCTCCTTTTAGTTTCAGAATTTTTTCCCCTGAGACAAGTGGGGTTAAGTGACTTGCCCAGTATCACACAGGTAGGAAGTGTTAAGTGTTTGAGACCAGATTTGCTCTCAGATCCTCCTGACTTCAGGGCTGGTGCTCTATCTACTGCACCACCTAGCAGCCTCAAGTTTCAGAATTTCTAATTTGGTATTTAAGTGGGGTTCTTAATTTATTCTTTTTCTAGATTTTGTAGTTGCATGCCCAGTTCATTGGTCTCTTCTTTCTCTATTTTATTCATGTAGCTATTTAGAGATATAATCTTTCCCCTAAGAATTACTTTGGCTACATCCACTAGGTTTCTATTAACCTCTCTAATTTTTTTCTTATTTATTTTGTGGTTAGATTTTTCTGAGAGGGAAGGTTGATATCCCTCACTAATATAGTTTTGCTAATCTATTTCTTCCTCTAATTGGCTTAAAATCTTATTTAGGAATTTGGCTGCTTTGCTTGGTACATATACATTTAGTTTCAATACTACTTCATTTTTTATGGTACCATTTATCAAGATGTACTTTCCTTCAACATATCTTTTAATAATATGTATTTTTATTTTTGATTTATCTGAGACCATAATTGCTACCCTTAAGATAATTTATAATAAATTCTGTTCTACCCTTTTACATTTACTCTCTCTATGTCTCTCTGTATCAAACGTGTTTCTTGTAAACAACATATTGTAGGATTCTGATTTTAATCCACTCTCCTATTAGCTTCTGTTTTAGGGGAGAGTCCATCCTATTCACATTCACAGTTATGATTACCAGCTCTGCATTTTCCTCCATCCTATTTTCTCCCTTGTATATACTTTTGTTATATACTTTCCTCAGTGTTTTGCTTTTTTTAACCCACTGCTCCTACTACCTTTTCTTCTATCACACCCCTTTCTCTGATCATTTTTTCTAGTGTTTTCCCCTCCCTTTAATCCAGTGTCTTCTTTTCTTTCCTCGTTTTCCTCCTCCTACTTTGTAGGATTTGATAAATTTCTATCCCATACCTTCCATCCATATGATGACCCCCTTTGTCTGCCCTAGTGACAGATACAATTCTCAAGAGTTATAGATATCATTTTCCCATCTAAAAATGTAAACAGTTTAACCTTTCTATAATATATATTTCCCCTTTACCTTTCTATGTTTCTCTTGAGTCCTGTATTTGAAGATTAAATTTTCTGTTTAGTTCTGTTTTTTTTTTTTCAATAGAAATGTGAAAGTCTCTCTTCATTGAAAATCCTCTCTTGAAAAATGATACTTAGTATCTCTGGGTAATTAATTCTTGGTTATGAGAGCTCATACTGTAAAGGGGAAAAGTAGATATAAAACAACTATGTACAAAAAATACAAACTAAGTAGGAAATACCTAACAGAGGGAAGGCACCAGAATTGAGGGATTAGAAAATTCTTCCTATAGAAACTAGAATTTTATCTGGGAATTGATGGAAGCCAGGGAAATCAGTCAGCAAAAATAAGTGAGGGCATTTTTAGGCATTGAGTATATCCAATGAACATGCCTGGAGTTGGAGATGGACTATCTTGTTTGAGGAAAAACTAGAATACCAGTTTTACTATCTCAAAGAGCATGTGATAAATATAAGGTATAAGAAGACTGGAAAGGTAAGAGTCACCAGGTTACATAAGGCTTTGAACATGAAAAACAAGATGTTATATTTGATCCTGGAGGTGATAAGAAGCCACTGGATTTCTTTGCATAGGAGAAGGGTGTTAATATTGTCAGAGCCGCATTTTAGGAAAATTACTTTGGAGACTCAAGTATGGGCTGGAGTGAAAAAAAAAAATCTGTGAAGGCAGACTAACCAGTAGACTACTACAATAATCCAAGGAAGAGAAAATGCAGCATTCTACCAGAGTAGTGGCAATATAATTAAAAAGAGAGAAGGGTAAATTTGAAATGTGTTACAAAAGTGAAATCAATATACCTTGACTACAAATTGGATATGTGGGGCAAGAGATACTGAGGATTCAAGGATGACATTTAAGGTGTGAAGATGGGAGTATGGTACCCTTTTGATTGTATTTTGAAGTTAGGAAAGAAGGAAGATAAAGAAGAAAAAGGCAAGGTCAATCTTGCACATATATGAGATTCAAAATAAGTAAGATTATAGTTCTATTGGACTTTACACTCTTTTAAGTCCACATGAAGTATTGGGTTCAGTTCTGAGGATAATATTTTAGGAAGAACATTGAAAAAAATGAATATATCTAAGGGAAGATGAGAGGATCATGAGATGCAGGTAGGTAACTCTAATTAGGAAGCAATAAGGCATATTGAATAGAGAGCTTGCCTCAAAGTAAGACATACTTATAATCCTTTCTCTGACATTAAACGAATAACAACATCTTGGGTCCCTAGGCAACCTTCTAAAACACTGAATTTCAGGTTAGATAAGGATCTGAAGTATACAAGCATTTTAAAAATACTTAACAATGTTCTAGGCTCAGTGCTCAGTTGATCTTCACAACAACCATGAGGGGTAGATATTTATATTGTTCACATTTTATACTGGAGGATTTAGAAGTAGAAGTTACATCACCAGGAATTCACTGCAGTGATGAAATCACAAGTCTTATTCTCTGCTCCCACCTGCCATATCCGACTGTCCCAAAAGATCATTTAGCTGAGACTCATTATTCTAGTAGAAAATCTAAACAATTGTTAATTTTTCATCAAAAAATATCATGAGAAAGCAAAGAGACTTGTATTCCAGTGGTGCAGGAATATTATTCATAGCCCTTTCCATCATTTTATTTGTTTGTTTGTTTATGTGTGTATGTCTCTATACATCTATATAACATATATAGATACACATATATCACTTAATTTTTCTTGGCTCGGTTTTCTCATCTGTAAAGTGAACTGGAGAAGAAAATGACAATAGTTTTGCCAAGAAAATTCAAAACAGGATCAAGAAGAACTAGAAATGACTGAAAACAGTGAAATAGCAACATAAGGCAGAGGCTATATCCATACCACCATGGTAGACCAGAAGAAGAAAGGAAAATTACTTTTTCTTTCAGTAATTTGTAATCTAATTGGAAAATAATTACACACAGAAAAAACAAAATAACTGCTTTTTAGGCAACATATACATAAGAACAAATAAATGATGAGCAGATATTCCTTCAAAGTGTTAGATTAATGACCAAAAAATAAGACCGCTGTGAACTAACTAATTAATAATACTAAATCTATAAAGTGAACCATGGACTACTTTAGAAAAAAAGATAAAAATTTGTTCATCTCAGTAGTATGCAACCTTTGTTTCTTATACAAAATTAACCACAACTGTTTTTTTTCCAGTTTGATTCTTTTTGATGCCTAATTTTAATGACTGAGTTTTTGAAAAGCTGTTACAATCAGTTGACTGAAAATGTCTGTGATTGTAATGAATTCATCACTGGAATACCTAGTTTTGAAAAGGCAGATAGTAGGGGGAAGAGAATAGGTTTCTTTAATGTTGTGAAATGAGAGTAGGTTTGTGTAGAAGGCGAAAGGCTTGAAATAAAATAATATCCTTTTTAAGCAATTTTTTAATCATCATTTTTCTTTTGGTAAATATCCTAAAACGTATCCTGATTGGAATTGATTTGTGTCCCAAGGATATGTTCTTTATTCTACCTCAATTTAAAATATGGTTGAATTCCAGACCACTAGTGTCCACAATCAATTCCTGTTTCAACATTATAGAAATTGTGCAGGCATTGATAAATGAGATGAAGGAAATATAGAATCTAAAGTGTTTTAAGTTCAATATTTTCCCCACTTAATTTGGTCACAACTTTGTAGTTCTTGAAAATAGCAATCATTAATCACTCAGTAAGCACCTAGACAAAAGTGATATAGAGAAGTGATATTTCTACATTTAAGTATGTACAGAATATGTACTAAATATATATCCCTGTCAAGGGTGGGTCACACCTTTCCTCAAACACATTGACCTTGATATGATCATTCCTGGGGATTCATAGAGATTCTGAGATCCAAAGTAGGACTTTCAGCAAACATTTCAAGATCATCCAAACTATAAATCAAAGTTCTATAGGAATTGAAGGCCCAATTTCCCAATGATTCATGTTAGTGACTCCCATTTCTACAATGTCATAATCCTAATTATGGAAGAGTGTACATAAATGATATCTATAGCAATATGTAAAGCTGTCTGCTCATTACTTTGGGTAAGACAGAGAGCAGTCTATCTACTCTATAAATCAAAGAATTCAAGGCTGTTCACATGAGTACCTCAAGCCATTTATTTCTGCACTGATCACGGCTGCTTAATTCTAAAATTTTTAATCCTACCTATTCCTTTTCTCTAGGCAATGGTCATCCAGCTCAAAAACAAACCAAATCACTAACCCTCACATAAGGATCCTTTCTGTCACATATTGATTTAGTTTTAAAGCATAATATTATATACTTTAACATTTTTAATTTATTGTTAAATATTTTGTTAAATATAATCCCTGTTCCAAAGCCCGCTAGTATAGGACTCTCTCCTTATTGATAAAAATGAATGACCTTTCCTGCATGGTGGAGTGGACAGGAACAAGAGTTGGCAAAAAGAGAGAGCTGCAGTCTCAGCTATGCCACAGAGAGTTCCCTTTGAGTCCTTTTTCAGAACTCTCCAGAGCCAGTTACTTTTGGGTGTAGTCAAGCTTTAGTTCTTCTTCAAGTATCAAATTGGCTTAATCTGATTCCAGGTATATTGGGGAACATTGTATTGTTATCTTTAACTAACATGCAGAACAATACCTGCTATACAACTAGATAGTATATTCATCTTTACAAACTTTCAAATATTATATAAAAGTCAGTTATTATTATTTCCTTCACTGTCCTAGATAATAAGGTTTGGAATTAAGCTGCAATCTACCTTTCAAGAAAATAAAGGTAGATTTCTGCTTACTTACCCTCATACCCAATAAAATTAAACTTTTTTCAATCTCTAAAGAGTAGGTTTTCCAGTTCTGGACATTTTTGCTGCCTATCCTTCATGCTAGAATCTACTGTTTTTCTCATTATGCCTCTTAAAATCCTGAATCTCCTTTAAAACTCTATTCATATACAATCTTCTATAAAAAAAACTTTCTCCTCCACAGTTACTAGTGCCCTCCTCACAAAAATCACCTGATATCTGTTTTATAAATGTTCATTGAGGTATTGTTTTTTCCTGGTAGAACAAACATAGATCCCTTCAGGGCAGAGTTTTTTTTCACTTTTGGATTTGTATAACCCAATGCCAAGCATAATGCCTGGAATATAATGCTTATTGATTGACTGCTGATGAAAGAATCTGAATCTTTTGGACCAATTGATCTCCCTTATCCCTTTACATGTGAATACATAGTGATCCAAAAAAGCTGAAAAACTTAGATGAGGCAGTATCAGTGGTAATTAGCAGAACTGAGAATGCAGCTCAGGTCCTTAGATTTCAAATTTTATACTCTTTGTCCTCTACCATGCTACCTCTTTATTAAAATGTTTGATATGTAGACTTAACCCCCTTAGCCCCTTAATTCAATTTAACAAATTTTTATTTTAAATACTTATTACAGATCAATATTAACACAACCTAAAACATAACAGGTACTTAATAAATTTAGTTGATTGACTGCCATGCAGTATTATGACTTTTGATGATTTATTATTTAGTCATTTCATTCATCTTACTCTTCATGACCCTATTTGGGGTTTTCTTGGCAAAGATACTTAAGTGATTTACCATTTCCTTCTCCAGATCATTTTACAAGTGAGGAATTGATGCAATCAGGATTAAGTGCCTTGCCCAGGGTCACAGAGCTGGGAAGTATTTGAGGTCAGATTTGAACCTGAGTCCAGACTCCAGGCCCAGTGTCCTATCCACTGTACCACCTAGATGCCCTCATTCCTTTCACCGAACAGTGTATTAGAACACTTTTTTTGCATTTCAAAAATATCTCCACTTAGCAAAGAATTTATACTCTTATTATTGCAAAGATACATTATCATGAGTCCTTTTTCCCCCCACTCGCCTACCTTTCTAAGCAAATTCTGTTGCAAATATAAATTAATTCTTATTTTATGGCAACAGTCTTAACTGGGTTTTAAATTTCAGTTCATATTGTTTAGATTGAAATCTTTTCATTGGTTTTCTGAGAAATTTCCAATTGATTTTTAAGGTATGTCTTATGGATTTTAATGCTTATAGTTGTATTGGGATGAGGTAATTAAAATTGGCTTCTGTTCTGTAATTCTGTCATCTAAGTATTCAAGTTAGTAGAGATTATCCACAATATAGAGTGTTGTTGCCATCTGTAACTTCTGTATTTACTGTTCTATAAATTATATTAATAGAGGTAGCATGGTAAAGGGTCAGTCAGTATCAGAAAAAAACATTGTTCTAAATCCAATTCTAATACATGCTAGCTGTGTTGCCATGGGAAAATGAATTTACTTTTCTGCCTACTGACCTGTATCAGTGTACTACATTTCCATGCTAAGGAGTCTTTATACTAAAGGAACCACTGTCTGGAGAAACAAAAGCTGAATCACATACTATCAGTCTTGTTTTATGTTCTGAATTGTCCATATATGAAATGTAGCTGTTTTGAAGATGTATTAAAGTGATAGACAATATATAACTACAGCTCATTCTCAAATTAGTGAAAATAATAACTCCTATGAAATGATCACATTTATTGAATTCAAAATTTTTAAATTATTACATAAAACTATAGTCATTATTTCTTGTCTAATGGAAACATATAGTGCAAATTCAAATAAAATGACATTTTTACATACATTTTTATATTAACAGGTTCATTGCCCAAAATCTGTATGTGTAGCATAGAGATAAGAAAAGAGATATTAGTTTGTATTAAAAGATGCATCATGTCAATAACACAAGAGAGGTGGTAGACTCATTACAGACAATTATGGTCAATATTGTACATCTGGAATACTGTGGTCAAATTTGAGTCCCACATTTTAGGAAGACATAAGTTAAGGAGCATCAAGAGGAAGAAAATAAGGATAGTGAAGAGATTTTGAAACCATATCGTATAGGGAATGTGTGAAGGAACTGAGGATATTTGTCATAGAGGGAAAAAAAAAAAAAAAAAGGACTTGGTGGGAAGCTGATGGCTTTCCTCAAGTAAATGAAGGGATTCGTGTGGATTAGTCTTGTGCTTCTTTTCCAAAGAGTGAAGGTAGAAAGCTATATGTAATTGAAGGGAAACATAGAAATTATATTTTTGTTATATGTGGAAGTTTATGCTTATACATATATATATGTTATTAATATAAAGGCTAGAGATTCATTATGCAAACCTTGAAAATAACTGTTGATTTACATATGTAGAGGAAGAGAACTTTTAATGTTTTGGAGAACATTTTTAATGATATAAAGACTTTCTTCGGGAACCCCATAGTTTTGCTCACATATTCTGTCAGTGACAAAGAAAAATACTGCTCAAATTGGAATATGAATAATTTTGAAGGATTTCATTTCAATGTAATATCCTTAGCAGAGCTAGAAGAAAGAATGATTTCTGTGTAGCAAGGGAGACCAAAACATAGTCAGAGTGCTTACCCTGAGCAGATATAAAGATGATAGGAGATAAGAATTTTCCATAGGCTTCTCAAACTTGATATATCCCAGACCGAACTATTTTTCCCCTAGTAAGATCATTATTGTTCTCTCAAGAATTCTGTCCTCTCAAGGACATCATCCATCCAGTCATGCTTGATGCAATATTAGAGTCATTTTCAGCTTTCCATTCACCTATCCAATCTACTATCAAATGCTATCAATTCTACTTCAGTATCTCCTATATCCCTGCCCTTATATCATGCGACTACTATTCAAAGTTAGATCCTTATCTCTCACCTATAATATTTCAATAGGTTTCTAATTAGTCTCTCTTGCTTTGTCTTTCCTGTGCCCTTTTCATCTTCAATAAGTTTTCAAAAAGTGAGTTTCTGTTCAAACTAAGCAAGTCTTTCTACTCAATAATTCAATCTACTTATAATAGATCAAAGGCAGACTCTTCTATTTATCATTTAAGGACATTTGTATCCTGCCTTCAGCTTTCTTTCTAGCTTTAATAGAAACTACAATCCATATAAACTGACTTTCTTGATCTTCCTTATACATGACATTCCATTTCCTATAAGGCTTTGTAAAGCTATCTCATGTCTAGAATTAATTTCCTCTATTTCATCTATTGAAAATCCCTATTTTCCTTCAGCCAGAATTTCAGTTATCCTCAGAGTTCTGTTAAAGTACTATCTTCTACAAGAATACTTTGAAAATTTTCTGTTTTCTAGTGCCTTCATCCTCACCAATTATTTTGTGTTTTTTTAATACACAAAGATAGATATACGCATTATTTACCCCAATAAAAAGATAACTTTCTTGAGGGTAGGACCTTTTTCATTTTTATTTTTACATCCTTAATACCTAATCCATAGTACATACTTAATAAATATTAGTTGATCAATTGATATGGTTAAGGAATTACAATACTTCTACTTTCTTTCTGTTATATTTATGCATCTGTTAATGAACATGTTAATTTGATAATGAATCCAAGAGCCTGTCATATTCATAGAGTAATATATATATATATAATATATATGTGTGTGTGTGTGTGTATATATATATATATATAAAATTCTACTCTTATTCTCTCTGTGTCTCTCTGTCTATCTCTATTTCCCCATTTCTCTTTCTCTCTGTCCTTTCTCTCTCTTTCTATATTATTCTGTATCTTCTCTCCAAGATATTGCACTGTATGGCCTCTTTCCCATTATTTAGTTTTAAAGCATCTCTAGGTTACTTTAACTCTCTTCAGACCCATTTTTCTTGTAGCTTTGCAAAGAAGATTCACTGTATTCTTCTTCATGAGAATTAAAAGTAAAAATAATCACCTCAAAACTTACTCTAGGAGAAAGTTATGAAATGGTATATTATTAATATTTCTGATGTGAAATGCTTTATTCCCATTATAGCTGATCAAACAATAAATCTTCCTTTCCAATGATATATTTCAATATCTCTGTTGCAAAATATAAAGCAAGATAATTTTTCATGTTGGAAGCTTCCAGGGTAAGGATTGTTAAATCTAAGATACAAGATTTCTGATTGTAAATCATTATTTCTGTGATGTTTAAGCTAGTTCAATTAATTATTTAAAAAGTTGTGTTCTTCTCTATAATTAGCAATAACAATCAGAATTTGTTTCCCTAATGGCTCCCATATAGTTTGCATTTTAAATGATTGTTTTTCTGAGACTTTGTTCCTTGCTAAATTCACTTGAACTGGTGTGGCATTATTATGAGAGCCCTATTTATCAAGAATTATCTGTAGGCTTGGATTGAAAATAATTTTAGAAGTTTATGTCTTCCTTAAAATTAAATATGTTTTGAGTCATATATCCTTTCCTTGTTCATATTTTTTTGTTTGAGTATCCACTTTTTTTGTTTGAGAAAAGAGAGCCCAACTTGAAATAATTGTCTATGGTGTCAGTAAATTTTGGCAAATTGCAATGTCTCTGATGAGTAAGATTCAATAAAGAAAGAAATTATATTATTTGAATGATACATCTTTAAAAACAGATCTATGTAATTGGTTGAATGCTATTTACCAAGGATAGGGAGCATTCTTTCCACTGGATTTAAGTATACAGTATACTGTTCAATCAATAAAAAAACATAAAGCATTCCTACTCTATCCCTCTGTTATGTATACATCATTTAAGGGATATAATAATTTGGTGATGAATCATAGGTTAATGTACTCTAAGAAGAGTTTGTCATATTCATGGAAAAGTTTGTACTCTCTCACAGTCCACTTTTCTTTTTTTTTCTCTCTATCCCCCTTTTCCTCTCTCCCCTTTCTCTTTGATCTATAGTTTCTTTCCCAGAATGCTATCATTTATTCTCTCTTTCTCCTTTCTGATTTAAAAGTATCTCTAATTCTACAAGATTCTTTTCTTATAGCTATTACTTAGATTTGTGCTAGAGAAGATTCTCATTGTATTAGTATATTTCCTTTATCCTGGTCTCTTATTCTTCTATCTCAGAATAATCTACATATACCTCCTCTTTCCCTTGGGAAGCTGTTCTTTGATGACTTAATTATAATAGGTAGTAGTCACATAACATTTTAAGGTTTACGAAGTGCTTCAAACAGATTATCTCATTTTAGCCTCAAAAAATCCTAGGTAGGTAGGTTAGGTTAGTTTCTAGAAGTATTTATATTCCCATTTTATATTTGAGGGCAGTGAATTACCGACAGCAGCACAGCTATTAAATGTTAGACAGCATAATTGACCCCAGTTCTTTCTGTCTCCGAGACTGTCTCTATTTATATTGCTATTTCAAATGCTGGTAAGATTGGTGAATGATAAAAACTTCATATCCTAGGGACTAAAAGGAATGTGAAAAGTGTATTCTTTTATAGTATATAGCATTAAAGGTAGTGAAAGCATAGGGAATATAGCACTGCACCTGAAATCAGGAAGACCTGAGTTCAAGTCCTTTCTCAGACATTTTTAGTAATTCTATGATGTTGGGCAAATCACTCCATCTACCTCAGTTTCCTCATCTATAATCTGGAGGGATAATAACATCTACTTTACAGGGTTATTATGAGAATAAAATAAGAAAGTTTTGCAAACTTTCAAATTCTATATAAATGTTGCCCTTGTTATTTTGCTCATTCTAGTGAAAAGGTACCAAGATTATTCCTAAAATATCAACAGATTTCTAAAAGATCTCTAAAACAGGAATGCTTATTTCTACCTGCATAAGTAAATGAAAAAGAAATATGGCTTTATGTCATCTATAGAGATAAGAAAGAGAAATCCAATATTTTGCAGACATTCATTAGCAAGTAGTAAAGTAAAAGAAGCACTGTTTAATAATATGACTTTTCCCACTATCATCTAGTTGAATATCCCTAAGCAAGTTATAACAACTCTGTAAGTATTAGTTTCTGTATTTGTAAACTCAGACAGATGGATTAGATGAACTTTTAGGTCCATTTCTTCTCTGAAATTTTATTATCTTTTTTTTCTAATTCTTGTCTAGTGTTTTGATTTTTTTTTAAAGATTTCTTGGTGTATAGCATTTTCTATGGTAAATATATATACTGTAATAGATTAACTTGCAAATGATTGAACATATGGACAAGAAGTCAGCAATGAAGAATGACCATCACTATCTTTTGTCATATAGTTTCTTCCTTCCTTCCTTCCTTCCTTCCTTCCTTCCTTCCTTCCTTCCTTCCTTCCTTCCTTCCTTCCTTCCTTCCTTCCTTCCTTCCTTCCTTCCTTCCTTCCTTCCTTCCCTTTTCTTTCTTCCTTCCTTTTTATTTTTATAAGAACTTTTTATTTTTCCAAATGCATGCAAAGATAGTTTTCAATATTCACCCTTCCAAAACTTTGTGCTTCAAATTTTTCCTCCCTCCCCTAGAAAACAATTAATCCAATATAGGCTAAACATGTGCAATTCATCTAAACTTATTTCCACATTTACCATGCTGCCGTCTTTCTTTCTCTTTCTTTTTTTGAATAATAACTTCAGTAATGGATAAATAACTCTAGTTTCTAGAGGCATTTATATCCATATTTTATAAATGAGAGCACTGAGGTTTATATAAATGAAGTGCCCATAATCTAGTAATGTGTTTCATGTTTCAAATGTGTCAGTGTTTACCATTGAACACAGTAGTGAATAATAACAGAGACTGTGTGTGTCCCAAGCCAAGGGCCCTGTTAGCATGGTTCAGTGGAGAAGCCAGATGCTGGCCCTTGTGGCACTTCTTTTTTGACAGTTCCATTGATTTCTTATTTCCTAAATGTTTATCAACTACTGAAGGAAAAAAAATACTAAGCACTCTATCCTTGAGAATATGCTTGCCCTATAGTTGTTGCAAAGTCATTTAAGGGAGACAATTGAGTAAAACATTCTAAATCTATCTATGTCTGTCAGATGATGAGAGTGTTATAAAATGCTTGAACAATTTCAATTGAATATTATAAATTGACACTAATTTTTATAAACCTCAGAAAAGGGAAAGGAAAACTATATAAAAATAAAAATAGGTGGAAGTAATACTTAAAATGCAATTGCATTATGTAGAAACAATTTCGAATGCTGAAATATGAAGGATCTGAGCTGGAGACCCTTTTTCTTTTTTTTTTTTTTTTTTTTAAAGAAACAGATTGGTTCTATATTGTGTTGTTGTTGTTGTTGTTGTTATTCAGTAATTTCATTCATATCTGTCTTTTTATGACTCCATTTGGGGTTTTCTTGGCAGATATTAGAGAGACTTGCCATTACCTTCTCTAGCTATAGATGAGGAATTGAGGAGGTCAAAGGTTAAGTGATTTGCCCAGGATCACACAGCTAATAAGTATAAGAGGCCAGATTTAACTTACGGGTATAAATATTCCAGACTCCAAACCTGGTATTCTATCCACTGTGCTAGCTAGCTGTACTAAATGACAGTAAACATACCTCTTGGCCATTCTTTATTTCAGTTTCTTCACCTATAAGATGAAGGGAGGGATAAATGCCTCCATTTATTCAAATAAAATTTGTAAGGGTTAAATTAATATGCTTCTGAGAAGCAGGGTATAGAAAGCAATATTTCCCAACTTTCTCATTTCAGGATTTCTTTATATCCTTAAAACTTTTTGAGGACCTGAAAGACTTTCTTTGTGCATATTATATCTATCAATATTTAGTGTATTAAAAATTAAAACTAATATTTTAAAATTGTTTTAGTAATTCATTTTTAAAATAATAAATTCAAAACAGATTAACATAATGATATTTTCAATGAAAACACTATATTTTCCTAAACAGAAAATAAATTATTGAGAAAATGGCATTATTTTACTTTGTTTTTAAAATCTTTTTAACATCTTGCTTAAAAGAAGACAGCTTGATTCTCATATCTGCTATATTCAGTTTGTTGTGTTATATTGTTTTAGTTCAATTATATGAAGAAAATCAGGCTTCATGATAAGTTGTTGGAAGAAGGAACATTTTAATAGGCAAATAATGTTTTTAGAAATTTATCTTATATATCAAAAAAAAAAAAAAGAAATTTATCTTGACCCTGTAGACCCCCACAAAAGATCTCAAGGGCATCCAGAGATCCTCAGATTATACTTTAAAACCACTGATATATGTGAGATATAAAACCATTCCTCTTGATAATAAATGACAAAGTTATGGAGATCCAAAGATAGGCCTTCTTCCACCATTTAATGATTATGTATCATTGGATAACCTATCCGTCCCCAAGACAATTCTCTAGGAATATATGTTGTAGATAAATTCTCATTTGCATTGGTAGAGGGAGTTTAATAAATGGTTATTTCATATGCCAATGAAATCATAAGTTGGAGAAAAATTGATCAAATATTTTTAGAGCCTTATAAGTTTTACAATTTTACGGTGAAAATTATTGTTCTTCTTAATTATCAGTTCAAACTGCATTGGAATCTATTGATTTAGAGAATATTCAACATCCTACTGTGACAAGCAGTTTTATGACTTTGGAGACACAATTATGCTTGAAAATTTTTATTTTCATCTAATAGCTATTATGGTTATGGCTGTCAAATACACTGATATATCTCTGCTCTGGCATTCATGAACTTTATACCTCTGGTTGAATTTTAATAGTTCAAAAGAGTTATAATTTAATTGATCAATGTATGCCCTTCATTAATATGGCTAGCAATTATTTTATACCTCAATAAATTCCTACCTCCCTGCCTTTGCACAGACTTACCTCATGCTAGGAAAAATTGTCTTTCCTCACTTCTATCTCTTGGAATACCCAGATTGTATCAGGGATAAGCTCAAATATCACTTTCTACATTAATTATTTCTTGAAACTCCAGTTATAAGTCTCCATTCCTGTCTTTCCCTCTCCATCAAATTAATTTGCAATTATGTTATACATGTTTTTATCTGTATAGATATTATTTCCTCTAATCAAAAGTAAGTTACTTGAGGACAGGAATTAGTTGTTTTCCTTATAGTTCTGTGCCCACTAACATAGAAAGTATTTAGTTTATTGGATTAAATTCATGAGATTATAGGGTCAAAATAATTCATCATCTATGAAATAATGCAACATTTGTTCTACTGGTGGTAAACTTATCTGAACATAACTTACTCCTTGGATGATACACATAGTAGATCATCTGGCCCATCTTTACAAACCTTTCATCTTAACAGGACCCATAAAACACTTTTTCTGAAAATCCAGTTATTTTTGTTATATAATGAGGATAGTAGAAGCTTAATATAAGACCTTGATTTAGCTAAGGAAACATATGTTGAGCACTTTGATAAAGAAAACGTCTTGGGACCACCCTTCTCTAGTTACCATACAAAAACACCAAATATTATATATTAATTATATCCTGTAGCCAAATTGATAATGTGCCCATTGAAAAACTAGAAAAGCACAAAAATGACATTAATAAAAGCTAAATTCCACAAGAAAGGAAAAGAAAATGTGAGTGTTATCATTACAGTTTATATGTAATGGGCATATGTTTAATTATAGGAAAATAGATGTAAAAAATAGAGATCATTTCATCCAGCTTTTCCATGAGAAAACTAAGAGCTTAAATGTATTGACAAAGGCCACATAAATAGTAAGTAGAAAAGTCAGGATGCAAATATATTTCATCTAAGTCCAAATCCAATGCCCTTTCCAAGGAACTAAATTGTATATACTTCATTTCAAAAACATGAAGAATTAAAAATACATCTTTCCTGTTTCAGACTGTCTAATTCTTCACTGATTTCTAGGAGTTGAAAGGTAGATATTATAAACTCAAAATTATTATTGTAAGAAATAAATATTACATGCCTTAAGTTTTAAATAGTCCAAGGATTTAAATATCTGTACTTGGAACATCTTTTTTTTGCTTTAGAAACTAATTTTAATGAGTAGCTATAGGAATATACATACATATGCATACATATATATATATATTTACACAAACACATATATATATATATATAAAGTATATGTATATATGCACATATATGTTACTTATAACCACATTTTACATATATATATACAAGTATATATACATATAAACATCTCCTAGTTATCCTAGACAGACTTTAGACCATCTACATTAAGCCTGTTACTGGAACCATACTGAAAACTTTTCCATTTTGTCATAACTTGAAAGATTTTGTGTTTTGTTGGTATCATCTGTGATTGTAGGGCCACCTCTAAAACATGACAGGGTATCAGAGTAGAATTTTCACCTAACATATGATAATTCTTATGATAAAAGAAGATTCAATTCTCACCCTAAAGATAGGAAAAATCATTTTAATCAATAAAATACTAAATTTAGTCTGTCTGTTTATAGAATTCTGGCCTTGAATCAAGAGGCCTAGGATTTAAATCTTGACTCTAAAACTTTTATTGGATGTATGAACATGGGCAAATTCTTTATCTTCTATGAGGATTAATTTACTCATTTGTGAAATGAAGATAATAATACTTATAATATGTTACTTTTCCCTTTGTTTTAAGCTTTAAAAGAATTATGTACACAAAGAGTTTTGCAAACTTCAAAAAATGCTATATAAATGTCAGAAGACAATGGTAATTGTTGATGGTTGTATTGATCAGTTATTGCCATTCATTCAACAGCTATTGAGAAAACTATCCTATTTTTCTCAAGGTATAATTTTTAATGCCTCATTATGCTTAAGTTTTCAAATGCTATTTTGGGAGAGTTCAGGCCCTGGTAGATTTTACATTTCTCGGAAGACTTTGAGAATAGAACCAGAAACAGATTATAGGGCAACATGATGGAAAAGGAAGCAGACAGTGTTGTGAGTTATTCAGTTTTAGGCAATCTGTATCAGATCCTTGACCAACAACCAATGAGTGAACATAATATTAGAGGAACTGAAGTATATCTTGACCTTACTAGTGAAACCGGAAGACAGAAATTTTAACTAAATGAAAAGATGATTCATGAGATCTTGGGGAAACAAAATAGTTGGTGTTATCATAAGTTAGAAAGCAACAACAGTGAAATAATTATATAGTATTTTATTTATATCATTTTGTAGCATTCAAGATAATTATTTGTAAAATATCCTACCATAAAAAATAATTGCATTTTATGCATCAACAGTTGATATAGAGAAAGAAGAAATAGAGAAACTTTATAAACTGCATAGCAAATTTTTAAAAATATGTTAATGTTTAAGAACTTCAATTTAAATGCCAATATAATGGGGAAAGGCAAAGATTAGATTAAAAAGTGTTTCTTAGGGATAAGAATTATGAGAACCCAAATATCTTTTGAAAGCACAGAAATCTCACATGTATATCATGAACATATATATATGGCTGAGGCAATTGTGGTTAAATGACTTGTCCAGAGTTACACAGCCAGAAAGTATTAAATGATTGAGGCCAGAGTTGAACTTAGGTCCTCCTGACTTCAGGTCTGGTGCTCTATCCACTACACCAACTAGCTGCCCTCCATGAAAATATTTTTTTTAAAATTCAGGAAGCACTAGACATTGTAAACATGAGATTCCTAAAACATTTAGTTGATTATATCTAAAATGATTCATTACTAATTTGAAGTCATTTCTGAATACATTGTGTTTTTTAATAGATCATAAATTTTGTAATGAGAAGAAAAAAATGTACGCGGTCTGAATTTACAATTTTAACCACCTGACCTATTTAAAAGAACTTGTCATGCTGGGGAATAAAATTAATTAGTTAAGATAAAAGGATATTGAAATAAATCATGACAAATTCTCAAAGATGTTTAACTTATTCAAATCAGTTCTCATAATGAGGAGTGCCAAATACAGCAAATATTTGATGTTTTTGCCAAGTGGCAATGTGATGGCCAAAGGTATCATTGCACTAAAATATGTACTTTTTTTTTGTAAAAAATCACTAGGAGGTGAAATGGATGGAGTACTAGCCCTGGAGTCAGGAAGACCTACCTAAGTTTAAATCTGATCTTAGACCCTTGATGCTTACTAGCTGTGTGAGCCTGAACAAATCACTTAACCCTGAATGCCTTGAAAAAGCAAACCAAAAAACTTATCATGAAAAATTGTTTAAAATTTAAGAATAAATTGTAAGGAGGACAATTAAAATTAAAAATATAAGATATTTATAAAGACATTTTATGTCAAAAAATTTTTGCCATCAAAGAAGTGCTGTTATTACATTTGTAATCTAAAATCACAATCTTAAATGTGTTCTTCAAGAAAGTAATAATGGTACTTAAGCAAACTTGAGACAAGCATCTGGATTCAACTAAGAATACACAGAAGAGATCTGCACCATATGACATCATTTTGAGAGTATTGATGCGTCAGTACCAAAGATATACAAAAAAGAGGGAAACTTTTTAAAAGTGGAAAATACCTCATAGCACATTATTGTAAAAAAAAAAAAAAGGAAACAAATACAAATACAGAAATAGTAATAATTATTATGAACCCACATGTCTAGTTTTCTTCCTATGTGCAATTTTTATAAAAATAATCTAGATGTACATTATGTACATTTTTATAAGGGCTTGAAAATGGAGAAGATAGGTTTTGGCAACTTATGATTATAGTAGATGACTTCTTTATAATCTCATAAGTGACTAAAAAGTGTAGATAATAAAAGAAATGACTGTGCTTGTTATTTGTTGATTCTGAGGAAACTTTTAATTAGATAGAACAATCAATTTACAAATGTAATAAGAATAAATGCTTATTACATGCCAAAGAAAAATTAAGCTTTAAAAGCTCTCTTCCCACAAGTTAAATCTCACAAATATATCAATATAATTCACAATTTCCTTGATAGATGTATAGTTTTTACTTATTAATATTAAAGACGCACAGAACCAAATGGCATATGTTTACTGTCATAGTGGATGAAAACTACACAGTTCACAACAGAGAAATCTTTACAGATGGAGAAGATGATCTATTACTCCTGCTGGCATGACATTTTGCTGATAGCACCAAGACCAGAATGTTGTCATCTCCTAAATGAAATTTATAGTCACTCAAAAAAGTTGATGTAATTATACAGGTAGGAAAAAAATCCAAGGGGGTAAGGAATGTCTGTTACCCAATATATGATATACAGTCAAATGGACTATGCATAAAACTCAAGTAGTATATACAAATGAAAAATAAGCTAGAACTAGGAGTGAACAGGAAGAAAACGAACACCATTGTCTTATAGAAAAAAACTGCAATTTTTTTGTATTTGCTTTTTAATGACCAAGAATATTCCTCTGAAATAGAATCCTATCTTTTCTTTTTCTTTTTTAAAAAAGTTATTTAATTATAGCTTTTTATTTACAAAATATATGCCTGAGTAATTTTTCAACACTGATCCTTGAAAAACCTTCTGTTCCAATTTTTTCCCTTCTTCCCTCCACACCTTCCCTTAGATGGCGTTAGTCCAATACATGTTAAATATGTTAAAATATATGTGAAATCCAATATATATTTATACAGTTATCTTGCTGAATAAGAAAAATCAGATCAAGAAAGAAAAAAACTGAGAAAACAAAAACAAAAATGAAAGAAAATAATAATAGAAAAAGTGAAAATACTATGTTGTGGTCCACACTCAGTTCCCATAGTCCTCTTTCTGGGTGTAGATGGCTCTCTTCATCACTGAACAATTGGAACTGGTTTGAATCATTCATTGTTGAAGAGGGCCACATCCATCAGAATTGATCATCGTAAAGTCTTTTTGTTGCTGTGTATAATGATCTCCTGGTTCTGCTCATTTCACTTAGCATCAGTTTTGTGTAAGTCTCTCCAGGCCTCTCTCAAATCATCCTGTTGGCCATTTTTTACAGAACAATAATATTATATAACATTCATATACCATAATTTATTCAAGAGTCCCATGAACTTTCAACATGAAGTCATCCTAGCTATACTTTATGATGGTGTCATGCAATACTACAGTCTCTGAAGAATTGAAATTGAGGATCCTACAAAGTGCAATTAAAAGGCATATGGTTGGATATAAGCAAACTGAAACATTTTTCTAACCTATCTCACTTAATCTTTTTCCAATAATAAGAATGCAAACTTTTTTTTTAGGAATCATGTCTTAGTGACCACCTTTTAAATAATATATTCCAGATTTCATCAGGAAATGAAGTCATTCACAGTAGCCCATAAGTTATTTTTGTGACCCCATTTGGGGTTTGAAACACACTTTAAATGATGTTATTCAGTAGAAAAATATATAAATAATTTGAGAGAAATATATGATCTAATAAAAGAGGGGCTAACCACATAGCAAGAATTGTTATAGCTAGACCATGTGCTCTACTGGAACCCAAATAATGTTCAAAGAATGTGACAAATGTTGGTTGCATATTTCGTACTTTCCATATGGCATATTTATAGTACAATGTAGAAAAAACTTTGCACAGGATTGGCACACATGGGTGGATTAGATTTGGACTCATGCAGAAAAGCTGTATCAAGTAGATTATAGATCCATGTGAGTATTAGAGGATATTTGAAGAAGAAAGCATTTTAGAATGCTTTAGCAGTACTAATTTAATATTCTAAATGGATATAGTGACTACTCTGATCAAAAAAGAGATAGGAATAAATATAGAAATAAAAGATAAATAGAGGGAATATCTAATGTGATTATTAACAATGGGTGTACTATGCACAATATACACTGATTTAATTGACTTAGATTGACCACCAAAATAGTGAGAGTGAAGCCATATTTTTAGATTCTAAAATAAGTTACTTAATTCAATTAAACAGAAGGATCTTCTTCCTGATTTATTGGATTCATTAAGTCATGGAACTTTGCATATTATCTTTCAATGAACTGGCAAACATTTTATTTTTCAACGAACTGGCAACATTTGAACATCATAAACATCATATGTCTCTATGCTCTGGTAGTAAAGGAATGGAGTCTTCATTAAAGGATATCAAGAGAGGTAAGAGCAATTGACAGTACTATACAATGAAAAACAAAAAATTATCACTTCACAGGACATTCAGTCAAATTGTGTGGAGATCCACAAATGTCCAGAAACATGTTTAGGAAGACTTGTCCAATGAGATAATATGAATAAGGACAGCAAATAGTATCTTAGAAGACTTTAGACAAAATTAGAATCTACAACCAAAGAAAGGAGTCAAGGAGGAAACTTAGAGATTGTGCTATTTCTGGCAGTTAAAGATACTTCATGAAAGAAGTCATGGGTTGAATTATTTATAATGCCTACACTTTGAGCCTTTTACAATTTTTCATGTCAAATCAAAGCCTCTTGTTCTGAGAAAGTGTGATTTTGAGGATGTTAAATGACAGAAGGGGAAATATTTAAAGAATCTTCTGTTTAACAAACAGTCTAAACTTGTTACATAAATGTGTGCATATCACAACTTTTGCCCATTTTTTCTTTTCTTCATGCACTTTTAAAAATAGAATGAGTAAAATAAATACTGGATTGTGCTGGTCAGGCAACACAGTAAAATATTGTGTTCACACTTTGAGAGTAATTGACAAACGAGTAAGTCTAAAAGAGGGTAACCAAGAGGGTGAGGGAACTTGTAATCAGTCAGTATGAGACATAGTTGATGGAAGTTGGATTGCTTAGCAAAAAGAAAAGAGTACTTATGGGTATATTATATTTATCTCAGCATATTTGAAGGGCTGCCATACAAATGAGGAAGTTGATCTGAATAGGCTAGAACCAATGGATGGAAGCATATTTAATAGAGTAAGGAATATCTTTGTGACAATTAAAACAATTCAGAAAGAGAATATACTGATTCCTAAGTCAGTGTTTCCTTTTATTAAAGTTATTCAAGCAGATGACTAGATAGGTAGATAATAGATAGATAGAAAGAAAGATAGATACATACATACATATAAAGGAAAGGAGGGAGGGAGGGAAGAAGAGAGGAGAGAGAGAGAGAGAGAGAGAGAGAGAGAGAGAGAGAGAGAGAGAGAGAGAGAGAGAGAGAGAGAGAGAGAGAGAGAGAGAGAGAGAGAAAAGGAGGGACAGGGAAGGAGAGTGGGAGGGAGTGAAGGAAAAAGGGAAGGAGGGAGCGAGGGAATAAGTGAAAAAAGAAAGGACGAATACATGCATTATGTGGAATTTTTATTGAAATATCTCTAGACTGTCTTCTAAATTTAAGATTCTATGATTCTGATACAAAATGATTTTTTATTATATTCGAGATTAACAAAGGGAAGGAAGAAACAATTTCATTTTTTCTAAATCATTTATAAAATAGCATGAGTTTTAAAATTTTCAGATTGATGCACAAGAGCCACATTTTATAGATTTCATTTTAACACATTCATGCAAACAGTAATGATGTCATAGATTTCTTCTTTCTTATATCTATCTAGTCATATATGTGACTCATATTGCCTTCTTTTTTGCTATTCCTTTCAACCCTGAAATAATGTCAGAATAAAAAATAAATAGCTTCTTAAGGAAAACACAAGAAACTAAGGCTATTCCCAGCTTCCATTAGGTACCAAAATGATACTAGAGCTTCAAAGTTTCTTTGTGCTAACTATTGTCTCTTGTAAAGCTACTAACTCCATCTTTATTCAGATGAAAATGAAGTAGAAATTGGTAAAAAAAAAAAAAAAAAAAAAAAAAAAAAAAACTGCCTTCATTGATTGAGGGAACTGATGTTAAGGATAAGAATCATTCAGTCAGGCTTTTAGTGCTAAGATAACAAATGTCCTCCCACCTTCTACTATTGCTTAAAAATGAACTCAAAGAAACCATCTCTCATTCTATTCTCTTTATTTTGTTCCCTTTATATCCCTTTTGTCTTCTTTAGAAGGATTTTGACTAAAGTACTCTTCTGTAGCCAAAGCTTAGCAATCTGAAGAAAACCATTATGTATGAAAGGCATTTATATAATCATCCATCATGTAGTGACTTGGTCAGGGTCACACAGCTAGGAAACTTTAAGTGTCTGAGGACATATTTGAACTCAAGTGCTCCTGACTTCAGGGTGTGCTCTATCCATTGCACCACCTAGCTGCCCCCATGATTTTTTTTTTCTTAAAGGCAATAGGGAACTATGAAAGTTTCATAAGCAAGAAAGTAACACTTGGCATAGATTTGAAAATTATTCTCCACCAGAATGTAATTCTGACTTTATTTTCTTCCTTCTATATTTCCATTTTAATTACTGATGATTACAAATGTGCATAATATGTCAAGAATAACAATATTATGTAAGGATAATTTAAAAGTTAATTCTTTTCTCCATAACATGATTGAATAAGTAGATTTTTCAAAAGGTTTGGGTTTTATTCTGGTTTTTGTTTATGGTTCAGACCTACAATATATCAAGTATAAGGAATATGAAGATAAAGACTATACATTAAAATTAAGAAATATATTACTTATATAGTTATACTTTTATGCAAATACTTTGTAAACAGCCATTGAAATATATGAAAAAAGAGCTAGAGCTTCATCTATAATATAGTGTAATACTATAGTCATTGCTGTCTATCAACAGAACCTGCTAGATTGAGAAAAAAAAAGTTTATTTCAACAAATGTTGTTAGTTGTCATTCCCCTAAAGAAATCAAGAAACATGAAAACATTATTTTAACAAGAGAGAAAGGCATGCTTTTGAAAAATGATTTTTAATAAATAAATTAAGTTGTTCTGTCACCTCAGCAATTTAAGTAATTGATTTAATTGAAAAGTAGCCTGTAAGTTCATATTTATAAATTCATCAAAGAAGAGCAATACTTAGAATGGAGTAACTGGGGTTTTATCCCAGAACACCAAAACAAATAGGATATTATCAATAAATACTTTCAGCATTATGATCTAAAGGAATGATCTTAGAAATTTAACAAAATTAATCAGTTAAAAGAGAAAGCTGCTAGATATTAAGTTTCTAGACAGTTTCCACCGAGGCTCCCCAATTCCCCTTTCTTTTCCAGTGCTGAATATTTATTCACCACAATATTAGAGACTCCCCACGCAACCCCCTGACCTTCATATTCTACTTGTAGTGGATTCCTATAGTCTTCTAATAAAGAAAATGCTGGCCCAAATGTCTGTTTCTCCCCAAACTGAATTTGACTTAAAGAAATGACTCAAGGACAAGTTATATGTTGGTTAACCCAGATGGGTTATACACACCTTGTTGTTGGAACTAAAATTGTTAATTAAAGCTCTGCATAGAATCATTCTATTTAGGTTGAAGAATAAGTAGTTGCATCAAGAACAACAATTTTTGCCTTTTAATATAATAATAGCATAAGAATTTGAGATAGAAGAGATTTTATAAAAAATATTTATCACAATTTGTCTCTTATTTTCTCGTACCATGATTCCCTAGCTCCTGAGAATTGCTAGGGAATTTTGCCCTATTCTGCATCCTTTCTGATTTAGTGGTTACTTAGGTTATGAAAGACTGACATGGTTTATACATCAGTCTATTACAGCAACAAAAATAGAGCCAAGCAAACAGCTAGGAATTATTTTTTCCTCATCTTTTGTGTTCTCAGAGAACACAAACACTTCTGAAATGCAAGAATTTCAAGGCAGAATTTTGAACATTCTCATAGTGTCAGTTCACTAATCAGCTTTCCTTGCTTTTAAGACCATTTGTTGTTTGTCTATTAACTTAATTATTTATCCAGCTATTAATATGTTTATTAGCTAACTTGCTTATTCATCTGTCTGTCTGTCTCTGTCACTGTCTGTCTGCCTGTCTCTCATTCTACATACATATATATACATACATACATACACATACACACACATATATACACCTACCCTTTTAAAGAATATGAGAAAGTATTGTAAAATATATATAAAGAAATATAGCAGTTTCGGTGAGATCAAGGATGGAATTACAGAGTAGATAGTCTTGAAGTGAGGTTATCAGGAAAGAGTTATTCTTAGACCAAGAAATGAAGCTGGGGCAATGGAAAGAAAACTATCCTGAAAACCTGGCAGACTTAGTTCAAGTCTCTTCTTTTATACATATTGACCATGTGACTCTGAGCTTCACACATGTGCTTCTGTGTCTCAGAAACTCTCTAAAATAATCCTATGTAGACCTGCATTGGCAGAGAAAGTTTCTTTTACTAAGTGTACTCTATATTAGTACAATGACAGATTCAGGCTTTTTTTTTTCTTTACATTGTCAAAGTGTTAACACAAAACAAAAAGATAAAAAGTGCAACATGTTGCTAAGTAACATCAAATAACTCACTTTTTGAAACTGATGAAATGAAGAGAAATATAAATTCCGATATTATTATTCTTATATTTGGAATATCAAAACCAACCTCATTTTCTGAGAGTTCAATCAATAAGGGGAGAAAATAGTGATTATATTCTATGGGAAGCAGTGGATAGAATATTGGATTTCAGAAAGTCAGGGATCAGGAAGATCTGAGTTTAAACCCTAATTTAGACACTTTTCTCAGTCTTAGTTTTCTGGCCTGTGAAATGGAAATAATAATAGGACTTATGGGGATATTGTGAAAATTAAATGATATAAAAAGTATGTAAAGTGAACTATGGGATCCTGGTTATGTTGATGATAAAAACAATAATGATGATATATAGATAGATAGATAGATAGATAGATAGATAGATAGATAGATAGATGCGGATATAGATATATTGTGTGTATCTAAATGTATACAGGCATTAATGCAACATCCTTATTTTTACATGAAAATTGGTTGTATTTATCTTCTCTAAGCTGGTTTATTCACAGTTCATCCCTGGTAGCATGTCTTCATAGGTCACTTGCCAATTATTCAAAATTATAGCTTTTGTAAAGCGCTTTCTTAGAATTACCTGCTAAGGTACATATTTCAAGTATTGTTATCTCTGTTTACAGCAGAAGAAACTGATGATAAAGTAACATAATTTCATGTTACAATAACTAGTGCTGAGTGAGAATTTGAACCCATCTCTTGCCTCCAAGACTGTCACAATTTCCATAAACCATGCTACTTATTAAAAGCAAGGAAAAAGCTACTTATTTGAAGGGAAAGGGCC
This sequence comes from Sminthopsis crassicaudata, assembly GCF_048593235.1. NCBI lineage: Eukaryota > Metazoa > Chordata > Mammalia > Dasyuromorphia > Dasyuridae > Sminthopsis > Sminthopsis crassicaudata. Next base: position 393,063,222 of record NC_133620.1, on the reverse strand, counting down.
AAAATAAAAGATATTCTAAAAAAGGGAAACAGAGATAGTGGGATTGTTTAATTCTCAAGAATATCTGTAAAAAGATTTATAGGTGCAACATATTTTCCCATCTGTGAATAACAGAAAATTCCATTGTTGTTTCCAACTGTAATTTGTGTTTTTTATGAAAACATAAGAAACAAAGTACATTAAAAAATGAGAGATAACTATGTGACTGTAGTCATGGTACCAATTATTTGAACACTCAAAATTATGTTTCTCTTTCAGACTTTTGGTTGAAGCCAATGGGTACACATCATTTAATACATTATTGATTAGAGAGAATAATGGTAGCTTTTGATCCAATTATAACCAATTATAAGAAGAAATAAAGCATGAAGTTTGCTTCTTTCAAGACTGAAAACATAAATATGTTTAATTTTATTCTGTGTCTGTTATACTCAGGATTCAAAGTGAGTATCAGAGGACAAGTTTACCAAGGAATAAATTCAGAGGCATCTCCAAGTACCCCCCTCCTCCAAAAAAATCAAAAGTTTGACTGAGTTGAGCAGCTTGAAAAATAATAACAAAATATTCCTTCCATAAATTTGAAGACTACTTTTCTATTACTATGCAGAGCACCAAAGAGATGAATGGACACACACTTAGAGAACAATATTAGGGAGGCATGAATGTGGTACTGTAGAATGTAATGTCCTTTTTCTTTTTGCTGCACCTAAGCTGGACAGGTCACTCAGCTGGGCTGCATGGGCCTTTTTTTTTCTTTCCCTTTTTTAATCTGTAGATTTAATCCCAAAGACCAATGTTGTCTGGACTCACAGAGTTCATATTTCTTAGAACTGTCAACTCACTACCTTGAGAATGTGTTACAGATTTACCAGCAGTGTAACTGATTTAGTCAATGGCTCATCCCTTTCTAATTTCATCAGATTTGATTGAAAGACTTCATATCTTATTAAGAAGAAATAGAATATAGACGTTTCTTTGTTGCTCAAGATTGTAATCTTGTTTCTATCACCTGAGTAAGCTCAATGAATTACTACTTTAACATGGCCAAGTAACAATTATATGGTCTCTATCTGGGAGTTCAGGGGAGGAGGGGAATTAGAGGCAAAGCTGAAAGATCCTAGAAATACCTAGTGAATACTAATATCCTTGAACTTGGAAAATTTAAATAAATCCTGAAAAACTAAACTGAAAAAAAACTAAAGATCTGAAAGAAGTTTTGAGAAAAATGAAAGGGCTCCTTTAACTTCAGGAAATGTTGTCAGCCCTTACTGTGCTCTTTCAAGTGATTTTTATATGCACAATGACTTTCTAGAAGGACCTAAGGCCAAGGTTTTACATGAAAATAATCTCTCCCAGTAGAATTATATATGCCTTAGCCTAACACATCTGAACCTGTGAGCAACAAGTTGCCAAGCCATCCAATCATACTGTGAATCTTTGGCCTTGATGTACATAATATGCTCCATAGAATGGGCCTTTTTCTTTATTACAATGACACATTTGGGACATAGAAAAAAATATAAAAAAATTATATCACCATTGTTCATTGACCACATTTTTTCCAATGCTATTTTATGTTCTATACTAAGAATTCCCAACCTGGGATCTGTGACAAAAAATACACATAAACATATGTACATAATATATATATATACATATATTGCACATATTGATGAATGAGTGTTCATTAAAATGGATATTTCATATATAAACTAAATGTATATATGTACATTTATTATATATTTATTAATATATATGCTTATATTTCAATTTTACTTTTGTGTTCTATATATTTTTATTATGCATTTAAAACATTATTTTAAGAAGAGAGTTGACCAAACTGCCAAAGGGTTCCATCCATGGCAAAAAAAAATTAGCCAGCCCTCTTCTATAAGCTTCCCAAAAGCTAAATAAGATATGGACAAACCCCTTTTTATTCAAAATCCTCTTGCTTATTCTTCATACTAAGACAATGTATATTTCCATATTATCAAAATAAAGTAGAAAGCATTATTTAATTTAAGGCCTTATAAATTTTATTTAGAACTATGGACTTTTCCTTAAATTCAATAATGGATCGCTAAATCACTTGCATATTTGACAAACTAAAACCTCATAATTATCTCTTAATACTTTCCTAGAAAACTACTGAAAAAAGGCTTAAAACAAAACAAAATGAAATTCATGAAATTGGAAAGAAAAAAGACAACTTTTGTTCTGAATCATGAAAATAATGTTTATGTTTTAATTCTAAATAGTTTGTCATGGCAAAAGAAAATCAAAGCAATTATAAAGTTCCATAGTATCATTATCTAGTCCTACACATCTAATATCAGGTTATTTATTTAATGTCTCAATTATTTTTATATATAAAAGAGCTCAGTGCCAAAATTTAAATTTGATAATCTTTCAAAGGAAAATGGACAGATACATGGTGTTCAGGAGCCAACTCAACTAGATTACTAATGTATTTTATAAATACCATCAAGGATGGACAGAACCAGCTACATCCAGAAAAGGAACACTGGGAAATGAATGTAAACTGTTATTTTTACCTTCTGAATCCAATTCTTCCTGTGCAACAAAAAATTTGGTTCTACACACATATATTGTATCTAGAATATACTGTAATATATTTAACATATATAAGACTGCTTGCCATCTGGGGGAGGGGGTTGGGGGAGGAAGGGAAAAAATCTGAATAGAAGTAAGTACAAGGGATAATGTTGTAAAAAATTACCCATGCATATGTACTGTCAAAAAAATGTTTTAATTATAAAATAAAATAAAAATTTAAAAAAATTAAAAAAAAATAAATACCATCAAGGAAATAATTGGAAAGAGAAATTTGATTGGGGCATGGGAATAGGGGATAAATATGTTGGTAAAGTAGGAGTAGTGAGACATAACTAACTGGACAGGCTATGTCTAGCAGAAAAGCCCCCAACACATTGAGTGGAATCATTATACAGGACTTCACAAGTTTAATTATTTCCCCAGGATAATACAGCTAATAAGTATTTGAGATTAGATTTTAATTTAGGACTTTAAGAATCCAGGCCCAGCTCTCTATTCACTGTGACACCAATTTTTATGACAGGGTCATGTATTAGGTTTTTCTTCAATAATTTCATTATTTAGGTTTCTGGAATTCATCCCCAAGTTTTCTGGTATACATTATCTTTATTCTCCACTTAAAAATCTGTCTTCATACCCTACTGCTTGTTGATGTCTTTCTGTTGATTAAGAGATAGTAATATACTTTGTATTTAGGGAACTTGCTATAGGAAAATTCCCAGGTTTGAGAGATGGTTTGCAATCCACAGTGGCCTCTTGGATGCCGAAGTAAAGTACACCAAATTGGTTTCTTTATATCCTTATGCTATTATTAAATCAACTGATGGGAATAGTAGAAGTTTTCATCAGTAAATCCTTCTTGTAATATTAATTTTTTTTGTTGTGGAGAAACTCTCCCTTTTATTTAGCAGGATGATAATCATTTTAAATAACTCTAGAATAGAGGACGAGTCAATATTTCCTATAGTTACAAGCAGTGTCTAAAGAACCCTTATCACCTGTTATATTATCTAACAGTTTAGAGTCAACTTTCCTAAAGAAAATGGATTTGAAAGTTGCAAAAGAAGTTTTACATATCTGGATAAAATCATCAAGTAGAAATGAGAGTGAAGAGAGGACAATAGCTGATCTGTGAATAATCTGAAAATAGCATTTCAGGAGCCAGGTGTTGGAAACTTGATTAAAGGCAATACTCTAGGCAAGGAAGCAAAAATTATCCAAGTAAATGTTTACAAAACTGCAGTTTGGCTTTTATGAAGCTGTAGCTTCAAGGGACTGCACATGTACAAACATTCTTTGTAGCCAAAGGGTTAGAAAACTGGACACATAAACATATGGCAGCCACCATAGGCCAGAGATTCATCAAGAATGAGAGGTTGCTACTTTCCCCTCCTTTTTTTTTTTCTTTTTATTATTGGCTAATTGAAGCCCTATACTGGAATTAAATGAAAATTGTAAAATAGAAATGTGGAATTATGTATTTAAAACCAAACCAAAGTGTTTGGACTTGTAAGATTTCATAATCAGGTAATCTGTAGTCTTACTTTTGAACTTTATGCATCAAATATTGTCAGGTGAAAACAGAGTAAACATTCTTGTCAAATATTTCTCCCATTTCTGGTTTATTTTGTTCATTATATTAGCTAAATTTTGTGGTAACTGCTTTAAAATAAAAAGTATTGAAGGATAATACGAGGTCAAGACTTGAACACATTATGCCAACAACAAAAAGGAAACAAGGGAGGAAATATGATTAAGGACACATTTCCTATGAATATGCAATTATCAATTTGATTCATCAATCGAACATCCAGCAAAGTGTATGTAAACAAAGCACTACATGAAGGACTATAGATATAAAGACACAGATGATAATGGGTCCTTCTCCAAATGAATTTACAATCTAATTGACAGAGTATATACACAAACAAGTAAATTCAAGGCAATAAGAGGATACAAAGAGAACTTATAATTGGAGAGATTAGAGAAGATTTTGTGGGAGAGGTCACACATGGAATGAACCATGAATGAAGATAAAAATTGCATAAAGTGCAAAAAAAGGAAAGTGAGGATTCGTTTATTTTTTTATTATTATTATAGCTTTTTTATTTACAAGATATATGCATGGGTAATTTTTCAGCATTGACAATTGCAAAACCTTTTGTTCCAATTTTTCCCCTCCTACCTCCCTTCCCCCAGATGTCAGGTAGACATGTTAAATATGTTAAAGTATATGTTAAATACAATATATGTATACATATCCATACAGTTATTTTGCTTCATGAGGAGAATGGGACTTTGAAATAATGTACAATTAACCTGTGAAGGAAATCAAAAATGCAAGCAGACAAAAATAGAGGGATTGGGAATGCTATATAGTAGTTACCCAGAGTTCTTTTGCTGGGTGTAGCTGGTTCTATTCATTACTGCACTACTTGAACTGATTTGGTTTATCTCATTGTTGAAGAGAGCCACATCCATCAGAATTGATCATCATATAGTATTGTTGTTGAAGTATATAATGATCTCCTGGTCCTGCTCATTTCACTCAGCATCAGTTCATGTGAGTCTCTCCAGGCTTTCTGAAATTATCCTAAAAGTCATTTCTTACAGAACAATAATATTCCATAATATTCTTATACCACAATTTATTCAGGCATTCTCCAATTGATGGACATCCACTCAGTTTCCAGTTTCTGGCCACTACAAAGAGGGCCACCACAAACTTTCTTGCACATACAGGTCCCTTTCCCTTCTTTAAGATCTCTTTTGGGATATAAGCCCAGTAGTAACACTGCTGGATCAAAGGGTATGCACAGTTTGATAACTTTTTGAGCATAGTTCCAAATCGCTCTCCAGAATGGCTGGATGTATTCACAATTCCACCAACAATGTATCGGTGCTGTGACTGCATTAGTACCCTGGATATCTTAGAATCAGCGGAGTCAGGATAAGCCAAAGTCTTTATTCTTGGTCTTCTGGGGTCGCCATCAGGGGACTAGATATAGGAATCTACACACCTCCTTTCTCTCTCTCCACCTCCTAAGAATGACCCTGCTTGTCCTACTCCACCCTCTGATCTCTCTTCCCCTTCTTTGTCCACACCCACAGATCCAGCCAGCACTGAGTTGAGTTGGGTCATCCTCCAAGCATATGTTAATAGAGAATTGTCCAACTGGTAATTAGCCTTAAGTGCTAGGTTATCTTAGGATAAGTGCATCTGCTCAGTTCTAGCCCTTTATATATCAGTGTCCCAGTTTTCCCACATCCCCTCCAACATTCTGCCTTATCTTTCCCTGTCATTTTAGCCAATCTGGCAGGTGTGTAGTGGTATCTCAGAGTTGTCTTAATTTGTATTTCTCTGATTAATAATGACTTAGAGCATTTTTTCATATGACTAGAAATAGTTTCAATTTCTTCATCTGAGAATTGTCTGTTCATATCCTTTGACCATTTATCACTTGGAGAATGGCTTGATTTCTTATAAATTAGAGTTAATTCTCTATATGTTTTGGAAATGAGGCCTTTATCAGAACCTTTGATTGTAAAAACATTTTCCCAGTTTATTGCTTCTCTTCTAATCTTGTCTGCATTAGTTTTATTTGTACAAAAACTTTTCAATTTGATATAATCAAAATTTTCTATTTTGTGATCAATAATGATCTCTAGTTCTTCTTGGTCACAAATTCCTTCCTCCTGCATAGGTCTGAGAAGTAAACTAGACTATGTTCTTCTAATTTATTTTATAACCTCATTCTTTATGGCTATGATTCACTTCAGACTTTGAACATAACCTGTGTGAATTCACAGAAAACAAAATACAAATTTGAGAAACAGCAAATAGGCCAGTTTGGCCAGAACATAAAGCACTTGAGGAAAAGTAATATGAAAAATTCAGAAAGGGACATTATAATTAGATTACAGAAAAAATTTAAAAGCAAAGATGAGGACCTTCTTCTTAATCATACATACAATAAGAGCTACCAACAGCTTTTTTTATTGTTTTTTGTTTTTCACCAGCCAAGATTATTTTGACAGCTATGGGAAGAATGGATAAAATAGTAGACATCAATGTATACTTTTTGAGAGCATTTTTATTTAGGTCATGGTAAATTTTCACATAAAAAGAAACATTTTTAATTTATTTTTTCTCAATTCTATTTTATTTTTCCAATAACATGTAAAGATCATTTTTACCATTTGTCAGATTTTGAGTTATACTATTTTTTCCTTAACTCTCTCCAAGAGAGCAAGTAATCTGATATAGCTAATACTTGTACACTCATTTTAAACATATTTCTATATTTGTCATCTTGTAAAAGAAAAATCAGAACAAATGGGTGAAAACATGAGAAAGAAAAACAAAAATAAACAAAAAGATGAAAATATTTTGTTTGATCCACAATTTCCATTTCTTTCCTTCTGTCTGTGGATGACATTTTTCCATCCCAAATCTATCAACATAGACTACTGTCATTTCCAAGAGAATCTTAACAATATAAATCAATAGTCAGAATAAAGGGAAGAAAAATCCTAAAGATTAGCAATCTTGATCTCCTTGCCAAGTGAAGAGAAGATAAAAGCAATGGCAATACTAGTTTAAAACAGAATGTGTTGGTGATAAATTTTAAGAGGTAAGAAAAGTTACTAAAAGAGGCAGGGAAATGTTAACAGAAAATTTCTCAAATGATTAATTCTGAAAGCAGTTAAGAATAAAACTATTAGAACAAAAAAAAGTAAAATTATAACAAATTAATTTCATCAGTTACTATAGAATAACCATATTTGGAATCTAACATCAAGTTGTCAATTTGCTACATGAAAAAGGAGAAGTGGTACCAGGTATGTACTGGTAGCTGGATAAGTAGCTGGACTTACCAAATTATACATAAAGGAGATATGTGTTAGCGGTAACACAATTTGAAGGATAATGAGAGATCAATTCTTATGATAACTGAAGAAAAAAGATAATAAAAATGGGAAAATCAAGGACATTTTTACTATGAAATAAAATATAAAATAAATACATATACCTACTTCTTTTGTCTACAAAGTTCTTTGTAAGAGTAAGTTCAATGGCATTTTATATTTTATATAGACATGAACAGGAAAAGGCAAATGAAATTCTCTAGCAAATATCTTTATAATAACAAAACAAGCTGACATATAGACAATGCAATATTCCATTGATCTTTGTGGGTGTTTTTTTTTTTTTATTTTAAATTAATATAGCAACATACTGACTTTTAGGATCTCTTACAATAAAATGTTGCCCACAAATGTGTTAAAATCATACAAGATTCCTTTAAAGATATAACATCATTTTAATTTGAAAAAACTTTAAATTATGTTGCCAAATAATCTAGACAGACCTAGATACAAGTCTAAACTCAGATACTTATGAAGTGTATGATCCTGAGAGAACAAATCTCTCAACAGCTGTCAGCCTCAGTTTCTTCATCTTTAAAATGGAATTTTAAATGGGCATTTGGTTCATAGCATTATTTTGAGAATGAGTGAGATATCTTTAAAGGAATTTGCAAATTTTAAAACACTATGTAAATACTTGCTGCTATTAAGTCCCAATCGATCTAGAAATTAAATGGGAAGATATGTACTTACCAGGGGTATGGTTACTGTTTTGTAAAATGTTCAATATTAAGTTGAATTCAAAG